>NC_091692.1:9105909-9408939 GCF_041296265.1 Equus caballus | reverse complement strand
AAATATCCAGGAAGTTTATTGTATTTGCACATCCCCCCCAATCCTCAAGTTTGAGAAAAGAATGAGGAGACTTTGTATATAATTTTTAGCTGTACTGGAAATTTGTCAAATTTAGTTTTCTATAAGAAAGATGTGATGTCATCTGCCTCCTTCTTAATTCTTGCTTGTATAGTGTATAAAAATGATAAAAGACATTTGAAATCGTAAAATTGCATATTTGTATAAATCTTGCTTTTAACATTTAATTTTATCTTGCAGAGATATTTAAAACATTCCATGCATTCAATATTTAGATGCTGGTCAAATTATCATGTATCACTTTGATGTTAGACAGATTAGAAGAACATTTATTTATTAGTCATTTCTACACATCAGATAACTAACAAAATTAAAGATAGTAACATACTAAGCACTGCATTTTTATGATCAATATTTCCTGGGAAAAAAGCATCAAATGCCAATGAAATGCTCCACTGGACATTTTAACCTACTTTTATATCTTTAGAAACATTTAATTCATTGAGTTGTTCACCTGACATTTTTACAGATTGCTTTGATTGTAAAAACGTCATTTTAAAATGACGTTTTTACACTGTCTCGGTCTTAAAAACATCAAATGGGGGATAATTCTTCATTTGAAGTTATTAAACATGGCTATAATCATAAAAATGTCATTTTAAGATAATTCTTCATTTGACCTTTTTTACACTTAGCTGCTCTTTTCTTTTCTTCCTTAAAAATTTGATATTAGAAATGAAAGTTAATAGAATTTGAAGGCTGTACTTAAAAATTTAAATCAGGATTTTACTGCTAATGTTGCCATGATCCTCAGGGAATGCTCTTACTACTGATCCCCTACTCATTACAATTCTGGTTGTTATTGGTGGAACATGTACATGCAATGCATACATGTGTGTGTGTACATGCATGCCTATGTGTGTGTGCACGCACAGGAGCAAACCAATAATGATATCAAACCATACTGTGTCTTCTCACAAATAATCTATGACTGTTTACAACTTTCAGTTCCATTATTACACCTTCGTAGTATATTACTCTCTATAGAAACATCACACAATAGCCATTTTCTTTCAGTTATGGCGACCACGAATATGGCTTTAAAGTCATGTAATTGTGACAACTACTTGGCTACAGGACAGACTTTTATGCTAACTCTATGCATTGCTGCACTTTAAATAATTTTTATTTTGTTTATATACATCCTTGTACAGAAAGCACAGAAAGAATGGTGTTTGATATTTGTTTTTATTCAATGCCTTTTTAGTGCGTAATAAATATGCTCATATGTTGAGTGAATAGAATAATAACGACAATAATAACAATAACATTCTGAGCATATATTTTATGCTAGGCACTGATGTGAAAATTTACACTTGCATAGATTAATTATCATAACAATCCTGCATGGTATACATTATTGACTTACACCTAAGGACAGTGGATCCCACAAGGAATGGAACCAGAATTTGAAAACAGGCAGGCATAAATACTAAGATAAATTAGCTCTCAGGGTTTTTCTCAAATGCTAGTTGTCTTTGTACAGCACGACATGCAGAATTTATGGCAGGAGATTGGCTTCAGAAATGGAGATTCTAAGAAGGCATCTAAAAGCATCTATGTTCTCCTTCTCTTATTTTATCTACAAACCATTCTCCTCTTGTAAGCCAAGCGCACACTGAGACAGGTAGCTAGGACATAAAAAACACAAGAGGGATATGATTTAGGGTTTTCTCTGCTCTGGGACCTCTAAGTTTCTGCAAGCCACTGAAAAGGAACCCAAAGGTAAGGATCTTTCTAGGGTAAATCTGGTCAGGATTTAGCCAATGGACACCATTGGATCCTGCAAAGAAAGGATAATATATAGTGTCTTACTCTTCACTTCCCAGGGTATCAAGGAGGTTTGGAATAGATGAGTTGAGTCTTTTTTAGCCTTTAATCTGAGAGAAGCCCAGAAGCCTCTTCCTGGTATCTAAAGAGGGGACTACTGACCTACCTTCTATTATTTCCCCAGCCCATAAACTGTAGGCCAGCTTGGCTCCCCCATCTTCGACAGAGATTTTACTGAGCATTACCTAGCAGCTGGATCTGAGACTCATCAAACCAACAGGGATAAATAACAACTCAAAAAAAGAGGTCCATACGCTAGAAAGAGGAAGAACAAATAAAAATTAGGAGAGTTCCAGAAAAAGTAGACCTGCTAGAAGAGGCAAATGTAAACCTAAGCAACAAAAATGATACTAGTATTTAACAAGATTCAAGTCTAGCAAACATAAGAAAAAAAATCTTCGTGGAACTGAAAAAAAGGATTTTCAAGTTAAAGCTTTTTAGAGAAAATTGAAAAAAAAAAAGGGTTATCATTGAGATTCAAATTAGTGTCATGGAAGATCAATTTAAAGAGGAAGACAATGAGAAAAATCACCCTAAATTAAGGAAAGTACTCAATCTATATGCTGAATAATATTAACAAACATACATTTTGATGAGAAAACACACATTTAGGCATTTAATAGTAAAATGTCTGAAACCCAAAACCAAGGAAAAAACTCTCACAAGCTTTCAGACTAAAATAAAAATTACTTATTAAGAAAAAGAATTAGATTACCATAGACATTCCGGTTGCAACTGTTTAGCCGTGAAGATGGTGAGATAACATCTTTAGACTGTTGATAGGATGTTTGTTAAGCCCAAAATAATGAGATCACTCACCTATCAGGAAATTATAAGCAGATATGCGTTAAGCAAGAGTATATATTAACTAGTGAGAAAAATGGATTTACCAAAATGTTCTACCAAACAACAAATGATCAGAATAAAGACCACAAGATACAGAAAACAGAAAAAGAGAGAAAACGAATGAACCATGAAATGTTTTATTTTTAATATCCTTCCATTGCAGTTCCTCTATTCTTTGCTCTTACTCTTTTCTAAGCACCTATATATAGTTAAACCAAAGACAAATGGAAGAGAATGAAATGCATACAATGAATATTAATATAGATCCTTGCAACTGCAGGGCCAAAATGCAAAGAAAATTATAAGGATCAGAAGTGAAAATATTAAACTAAAACAGCTAATACAAAGAAAGAAGAAAACTGTGGGCAGCAAGATAGGGGGAAATGCAAGCAAGATAGAGGAGGCAAGCATTAGGGAAACAAGTTTTGATGGGGAAAAAATATTTAATTTTCCCAGAATATTTGAGACCAGTGTTTGATTATAAGCACAAAAATACAGGAAAACTAATGCAATAGAAAAATACAGCAGAATTTACAAATTATAAACTGGAAAGTAGATAACAAAAATCATTATATTCAATACAAAAATATAACAAAAATGAAAAAGAGAAATAAAAATAAATTTTAAAAATAAAAAAATTGGAAAAAGATACAATCAAACTGAATGCTCCCACTAAAATAAATATGTTGTCAAATTCAATTAAGCACAAAATTCCATTATATGTTTGCTGTAGATTGTAAAAACGTTTCAAATTCTTTACTCCTTCCTATGTCCACACCACAGGGACAGAGTAATTTCCCCATTGCTTGAATATATAACTTCATTTAGAAGTATCAGTGTACCAAGGTCTGAGGCGAGGTCTCAAAAGGCATTGCATGTTGCCCCTTGATTGCTATTGCACCTCTGCTATGGCCAAGATAACGTGCTTGGAATAGCCTGCTGCAGGATGAGACACATGACACAACCTGAGTTGCTCTAATTTGTCCCCATAGTCACATCCTAGAACAGCCAACAGACAGTAGACCTCTAGGTAAGTGAGAGAAAGCAGACAAAATCTGAAGAACTCCCACTCAAATGCAGTCAACTACAGACACATAAACAAATCCAGCTGAGATCAGCCAACCATAGGCCAGAACAGATGAATTCTGCCACAAAATTAGTGAGCTATGAATAAACGATTATTGTTGTAAAGCTCTGAGGTTTTGTGGTTCTTATTATGGCACACTATGCAAATAGAAAGCAGAAAAATGTTTATAAGAGAATAAAACAATCTATATATTTATATCTATACACATATATATATATGTATATATACGATAGAGAAAGGATTGGGCAGGGAGACACTAAAGAAATGCAATCAAAGAGAAAGCAGGGAGATGAATATAATATTTAAAAAGTAGAATATAAAGTTAAAAGCATTTATCAAGACAGAGAGGAACACTGTATAAAAATAGCAGGCATAATTTATGAAGAAAATGCTATAATCATTAACTTGTATTCACCAAAGTAGCTCATAAATTACCATTAGAACTGCAAATAGAGGGCTGGCGCTGTGGCCTAGTGGTTAAGTTCGACTCACTCTGCTTCACTGGCCCAGGTTTGGTTCCCAGGCACAGACCTACACCAATTTTGGCAGCCACACTGTGGAAGCAACCCACATAAAAAATAAAGGAAGATTGACACAGATAGCTCAGGGAAAATCTTCCTCAAGTAAAAAGAGGAGGATTGGCAACAGATGTTAGCTCAGGGCAAATCTCTCTCAAGTGAAAAGAGGAGGATTGGCAACAGATGTTAGGTCAGGGTGAATCTTCCTCAGGGGAAAAAAAGAAAGAACTGCAAAGAAAATTTGATTTCATATATGATATTAATAGAATATTTCTATATGCTTTGTTCCAAATCTAAAAGCATCTAAAGAAAAAAAAAGGAAAAATGTAGAATATTTAATTCAATCAACAAACTTAGTTTATTGATATGTAGATTCTTAAAATTCCATTTAATACTCTTTTTCTTAAAGCCTTGAACATTAAAAAAAATATATACTGATACTTCCAGTTTCTGGTTCCACATATAAGGAGTTTGAACATAGCATCCCTGTCGTAACAAAAAGAAAAAAGCTGAAGACTGAAAAGTCAACTCTTCTTGGATCTGTAAGAGAGGTGAGGACATGGGGGCAAACCACCGTCCTCAAGACTGCAGAGACAGATAGGTGAATACAGAGTGTCATGTCTTATTGGAGCAGAGATTCAGGAGCAGAAAATGCCACAGGAAGTAGTGCCAGGGTAGGAAAACCTCAATGTAATTGATGAATTGCTAGAGGCTTAGTGTGGACAACTCTGAGAGTTAAAAACTCCAGGAAGGCCCAGTCAAAGGGGACCCACATACTTTTGCGAGCTTAGTACCAGGAGCACTACCCGGTTCTCCCTATAAATATTGAAGAAATGCCACCTTGTGCTTCTGGTGGGGAAGGGAAAAATAACCATTTAAATTACACCTTTTTCTTAACAAGCCCTGCTTATAGAGGAAACTAGTTACCCAAACTTAAACTGTTGGGGTATTATCATAGCCTAAATGAGTTGGGGGAAGGGAAATACACAACTCCAGTCAGCTGGAGCCACCCACCTGGGAGAAGGAAAATATCCAACTCCAGTCCACCGTACCTATCCTGTGCAACCTGAGAAGGGAGGAAAAACTGGGAAACACTTCTGAAGTTCACAGAACAGAGGCACAATTTCACCAAAAGACAGAAAACGAATCATAGAACAAAAGAATGGTTTCTCTCCCCCTATAACGCAGCACCACATTACTGAAGGCTTATTTACAGCAGTTCCTTTTACCCAGTACATATGTAAGGCTGTCAAGAAAAAATTACAAGGCATGCCAAAAGCCAAAAAACACAATTTGAAGAGGGGAATAAACAACAGAACCAGACACAGCAGGGCTATTGGAAGAATCTGACCAGAAATTTAAAATAACTGTCACTAATATGCTAGGGGTTCTAATGGATAAGGTAGACAGCATGCAAGAATAACTGGGCAATGTAAGTAGAGAGATGGAAATTCTAAGAATGATCCAAAAAGAAATACTAGCAATCAAAAACATTGAAACAGAAATGAAGAATATCTTTGATGGGCTTATTAGTAGACTGGACACAGCTGAGGAAAGAAGTTCTGAGCTAGAGAATATCTCAACAAAAAGCTCAAAAACTGAAAAGCAAGGAGAATGAAGACTGAAAAAAATGGCACAAAATATTCAAGAACTGTGAGATACCTTCAAAAGGTTTAATATGCAACTAATGGAAATACCAGAAGGCAATGGAAGAGAGAGAAAGGAACAAAAGAACTCTTTGAAAAAATGACTGAGATTTTTCCCTAAATTAATGTCAGACACCAAACCACAGATACAGGAAGCTCAAAAAACACCAAGCAGAATAAATGCCCCCCCAAAACTAAACAAACAAACCGAAAAAATTATACCTAGACATATCATTTTCAAACTACAGAAAATCAAAATAAATAAAAAGTCCTGAAAGAAGCTAGAGGGAAAAAAAACTTTATCTATAGAGAAACAAAGATATGAATTACATCCGAATTTTCCTTAGAAGTCATACAAGCAAGAAGAGAGTGGAGTGAAATATTTTAAATGTTGAAAGAAAAAAAAAATACCTCAGCCTAGAATTCTGTACCCTTCAAAATTATTCTTCAAAAGTGAAAGAGAAATAAAACCTCTCAGAAAAACAAAATTTGAGGGAATTTGTTACCAATAGACCTGCCATGGGAGAATCCTTGTAACATTGCTGTCATTCATTTCATTTATACATAAGCACACACAAAAATATATGTATATGTAATCAAATGCATCATTGCTATTATCATTTGAACAAAGAGTTATTTGCTAGATAAATTAAGATTAAGAAAATTAAAAATTTTTATTTTATCTTCCATTACTCCATCTTTGATGGTCTTCCTTTCTTTATGTAGATCCAAGTTTCTGACCTGTATTGTTTTCCTTCTCTCTAGAGAACTTCTTTTAATATTTTTTTGTATGGCAGGTCTATTGGGAAGAATTAGTATTATTTTGTATTATAAAGTACTCATACTACCCATGAAACATATAGTGTTATTTAAAGATGGACTTGAATTTGTTATAAGTGTATATTGCAAACTTTAGGGCAACCACTAAAAAATGTTAAAAAGAAATATAATTGATATGCTAAGAAAGGAGAGAAATTGGAATAATATAAAATGCTTAATTAAAATTGTAAAAGGAAGGAAAAGAGCTGATGACAAATATAGGAACAAATAACAAGGGCAACAAATAGAAAACAGTGACAAATGTGGTAGATATTAATCTAACTATATCAATATTCACTTTGAATGTCAACAATCTAAATGCACCAATAAAAGGCAGAGATTGTCAGAGTTCATCAAAAAACAATAATCAACTATATGTTGAATACAAGAAATTATTTTAAATATGAAGACACATACAGATTAAAAGTAAATGGATGCAGAAAAATACACCATGATAACACTAATCAAAAGAAACCAGAAGTAGCTATATTAGTTTCAATCAGAACAGACTTCAAAAGCAAGGAAAGTTATGAGTGTTAAATAAGGGCATTACATAGTGATAAAAGGACTAGTTCTCCAAGAAGACATAACTATCCTTAATGTATATGTGCCTAACAACAGAGCATTAAATTATATAAGGCAAAAGCTAATAGAACTGCAAGGAGAAATAGATGAATACATTATCATGTTTGGAGACTTCAACAACCTTCTATCAAAAATGGACAGATCCAGCATACAGATAATCAGTCAGGACAGAGTTGAACTCGACAACACCACTAGTCAACTGGATATAACAGATATCTATAAACTACTTCATCCAAAAACAGCAGAATACACCTTTTTATCAAGCTCTTAAGAAGCATTAACACAGATAAATCACTTTCTGGGACATAAAATGCACATTAATAAATTTAAAATAATGGAAATTGTACAATGTCTACTCTCAGACCACAATGGAATTAAACTAGAAATAGCAACAGAAAAACAACTGGAAAATCCCCAAATACATGGAGATTAAACAACATATTTCTCAAAAAATACATGAGTCAAAAAAGAAGACTCAAGAGATTAAAAAAATATTTTGAACTAAATGAAAATGAAAATGAAAACACACATAATATTTGTGAGATTCAGTAAAAGCAGTACTTAGAGGGAAATTTATATCACTGAATGAATATATTAGAAAAGAAGAGAGATCTAAAGTCAATAAGTTTCCACTTTAGGAAACTAGAAAAAGAAGAGCAAATTACATCCAAAGCAGACAGAAGGAAAGACATAATAAAAATTAAAGCAGAAATCAATGACATGGAAATCAATAGAAAAAAATCAACAAAATGAAAACCTGGTTCCTAGAAAGATGATAAAATCAATACACTCATAACCAGGGTAATTAAAAAAGAGAGAGAGAGAGGACACACATTACTAATATCAGTAATGTAAGTGGGGGCATCACTACACATCCCATGGACATTAAAAAAGATAATAAAGAAAATTATGAACAAATGCTATTCCCATGAACTTGATAACATAGATGAAATGGATCAGTTCCTTGAAAAATACAATTTTCCAAAATTCACAAGGAAGAAATAGACAATCTGATTAGGCCTATACTTACTAAAGAAATTGAATCAATATTTACTATCCTTGCAAAACAGGAAGCACTAGACTCAAATGGGTTCACTGGTGAATTCCATCAAAAATTTAAGGAAGGAATAATAGCAATTCTCCACAATCTCTTTCAGAGGATAGAAGCATATAGAGTGCTTCTTAACTCATTCTATAAGGCCAGCATTACCCTAGTATCAAAACCAGGCAAATAAATAACATGAAAAGAAAACTGTAGACAAATGTCTCTTATGAACATAGATGCAAATTTTTCAACAAAATATTAGCAAATCAAATGCAATAACAAATAAAAAGAATAGTATATCATGACCAAATAGGATTTCTCCCAGGTGTGAAAGGCTGACTAAACATTTGAAAATCAATTAATGTGTCCGTGACATCAATAGGTTAAAAAAGAAAACTCATATGATCGTTTAATTGATGCAGAAGAAATTGACAAAATCCAACATCTGTTCATGATAAAATCACTTGGTAAACTAGGAATAAATGGAAACTTCTCGACCTGATTATTCAGAAAAAACTTAAAGCTAACATTATACTTTATGATGAGAAACTTGAAGCTTTCTCACTAAGATCAAGCACAAGGCAAAGACGTCTCCTCTCACCATTCCTTTTCAACATCACACTGGATGTCTAGACAATACAGTAAGACAAGAAAATGAAATAAAAAGTATACATATTGGGAAGGAAGAAATAAAACTGTCTTAGTTTGCAAATGACGTGATCACCTATGTAAGATATCTGAAAGAATCAACAAGAAAACACCTGTAACTAATAAGTGATTATAACAAAGCTGCAGAATACAATGTTAATATACAAAAACCACTTTTCTATATACCAGCAATGTACAAGTGGAACTTAAATTAAAAATAAATACATTTTAAAAATGCTTAAATACATACCACATGAGCCTGTTTATGAAAAAAAGATTAAAACATTAAAATATATAATATTAACAATGAGATAGGAGACAAAAGCACATCTAAAATATGAGTAAATTAAGGAAATGTGTGCTACTCTATGGAAATAAATCAAAAACCTAGAGGAAACATACTTTCCAGATATTTTGAGATTTTCCATATATATATATATATAAATATATTTTCAATATAAATATCATAACCAAAAAAGAAGTAAAAATATTAATATAGCAATTATCATAGAAGAGAAAATGTGATTAAATATCTACTAATGAAAAGATAATCAGGACTAGATCATTCCACAGTCAGATTCTACCTCATTTCTAAAGAATCCATTTCAGATTGTTTAAAGATGCAGTGGTTTAAAATTCATTTTTCTGAATCCAACATAATTTTAAAACCAAATCACAAACATCATACCTGATAGTGAAATATTGAAAGCTTTTCCTTTGAGATTGGGAACAAGAACACCCACTTTTATTTAACGTAGTAGTGGGAGTCTTAGCCAGAGTAATTAGGCAAGAAAAAGAAATAAATGGCATCCAAATTGGGAAGGAAGAAATAAAATTTTCTCTGGTATGAAAAAAAGCCAGGTGATAGCCAGACAACTTAAGGCAAAATGGGCAAAGAACAGGAACAAGCAATTCATGAGCCTCAATTTTAACAACCACAGGAAGATATATTCAAGCTCACTTGGTAGATAGGGTCATAAAAATTAAAACGACAAGGAGATAGCATTTTCTAACCATTATCTTGGTAGAGGAAAAATTATATTATACTGACAGGAATTTAGGAAACAAGGTAATCTTATACATTGCCTGTAGAAAAGTAAATTGTTACAGACACTATCTATTAAATTAAAACATACGTATATAAATTTGCTCAGGAAATCTACTCCCAATGCAAGTGGTTCTGCAAAAAATTAAAAAATTAATTATATAAACATATACATTATAGAATTGTGCATGGAGCTAAAGAAATGGAAACAGATCAAATGTCCATTAATAAGAGAATGTTGAATAATTTACGGTACATCCATATCATGGAAAACTGTACAGCCATTAAAAAGAATTACTCTTGCAAATTTCTTAGAGTGACTTGTATGTGGTATTGTTAGGTGAGAATGTTGAGATGCAAAAATGGAATAAGTTCTCATTTTTAAAACAAAGGCAGGAAATTTTCTCTGCATGTGTATAATTGTATTTTAATATGAATTATACTCACGGTGAAAAGTATGGAAGGATACATGGTAGGTTGTTAACTAGGTTTGGGGTGATGGTCTGTATGACAAAGAGAATGTGGCAGAAAGCAAAGGGGAGAAAGAAGTAAGAAAAGTAAACAAAAAATAAATATTGAAAGACCAAGTTGAAATTAATTACATAAATGCCTTCTGGCGTCAAAACACCTTCAAAGTAGCCCGAGCATGAAGCGATGGCAGTGCAAACAAGGGCATTAGTAGTGATAATGGAGAGGCAATGACTGAAATCTTCTGTGACAACTAGGTGTTCTCAAGTCATATTATTGATTGGGTGTTTGAGGGAATTCAATAAAGAATACTTCTTTTTTCCCACCTTGGTTCTGAACTAATTGACGAAGAAGAAAGCAGAAAGTCAAGGACTGAACTTTTATTTGATCTTTATTAGGAGCAAAAAGGAGGTAAAAGCAAATGGCAATATCAGAAGCCAAGGAAAAACTTTTGCAAAAAGAAGAGAATGTATGGTATATTGTGAAGTGTGAATGTGTGTGTGTGCTGTATGTGTGTGACATATATGTATTATACATAGTACATGTATGAGTGATAGAAAAAATAGAGAGAGAGAGGGAGATGCTACAAAAACACCAAGGAGAATGATAACAGATTTAAAAAATCGAAGTCTGGCATGAAACTGGTCACTAGATATCTTAATAAACAATGGTTTTAGTAGAATGGTGGTGGAGGGGAGTAGAAGAGCTCGTCAGATGAAGAGTAAATGAAAGAAGTGACTGCAGTCCACATCTTTGGGTGTGTGTCAATACATGAAAGAAAAATGGCAGCAGAAAGAGGCCACAGGTGGATCTTGGCTGTGGGTATCAGAAACCAATACATAACGTAAAAAGACAAATCAAAAAGCCAGTATTTGGAATCAAAGTTGAAAAAATGTTAGCTAATTATTAATGGAAACCCTAGAATGCTTTCTGTATACTTGGCCAAAGAAATTTAACTAAGACCTTAACTTTCATGTGAGGAGCAAAGTAATCCTCATGATTGTAACTTTTTGGGGGATAAAGCAAACATGGAGATGATAAGTGAGAAATTAGATTAAGAATTTGGTCTGAGTATACTTACATGCATACACATACTCAAAGAGACAGAGAAAGGAACACACACACACACACACAGATACTTACACGTGCCCGGGAACAAGAGAAGTATCAAATTGAAAATAGCCTGGACAAATTAGTCTGAGGTCATAGATTTTAACTAGATCACATAGATAAAATGTCTCAAAAGAAATAATCTGACACAGCTCTATTCTGGTAAATAGGACTGATATTATGATCCGTGTTAGAAAGATGAAAAAACCGAAACCTAGTGCTGTTAATCAAACTGCCCACACTCACGTAGCTGTAGCCAGCAGATGGGGAAGACAGGCCTGCAGTCATCTTTTGCATCTCTGTAACACCAGGCTGAACTCCATAAAACTTACAACCTAAACTAGACATCGTCTTCTGTATGTAGCTGTAATTGCGCATCCCAGTACTGGTTATATGACCTCACAGTATTTACCTGGGCGATTGCAAAACAGTGACAGCTGTCTTCAAGAAATCTCCCTAGAGATGGAACACTACTGCAAGGGCGGCTATTTCCCTGAGGTATTTAAAATTCAGAGGATCTCTGAATATTGGTGAGGCAAGGACCATCTGATGAGATGAACTTCCTGAAATTAGCATTAATTTTGAGGACCTTAGGTTTAAGATTCTCCAATAATCCCTGAGTGTTGGACATACGGGTTAATTGGGCCACCTTCCACATTTGGCAATTATTTCCTATACATGAAAACTGCAAGTGATCAAAATGGAAACTTAAATTCACGGCTTTCCTTGCTTCATTTCTGTGTGTAACTTATTGGCTCATATTTGCACAGTAGTATTAATTACTGCTCTGGGAAATTATGATGGGATTCGTGTGAAATTACATTTTACATCTACATGAATACCAAAACAATTCAGTATGATTCATATTCTAACAATGAGTACCACAGGAATCAATAGTGACTGTGTCACTTACTATAGCATGTTGCCAAACAATTATTACGTGCAGTTGATGAACATTTGAATAAACGCCATCATACTCTGTACTCAATTAAGACAACAGCACTAATAACTAATACCACCATTATTCATATCAAGTAATGGCTGTGGGTGTTGTGTGTTCTAGGAAATGACTAGATTTTCATCTTGATTCCATTTATATCTTGCTCTGAAGTGTTAAAATGTAATCTGCATAAAATACATGCATCATTCTCAACGCAGGTGTAACTCTGGAAGCCACTGTCCCATTCTGCTGGATGATTGAGAAAAGGAATGGTTTGTTAAAAATAAATGCTAAAAGTGCATAGATGAAGACACGTGCCTCGTTTTTTATGGTTGTTTTGTCAAGAAAGCATTTAATATTTGTTTACTGAAAGAGAAACGCGATTTTTTGTCAGTTAGAATGAGGAGTTGAACAATTCACAAAAAAATAGACTATTGAGTAAAATAGATCTATCCACTGTCTGAAATAAAAATTTTAAATTACTTAAATTAAATAATCTGAGATCCTGGAAATTATCATTTGGGAGATATAAACATTAAACTGCTTTAGCCATTAATGTATTAATAAACCAAATTACAGTGTTATGGGAGTTCCTACTTTAAGGATGTGAGACACAGTACGGGCGTGTTTTGATGATGAGGCGGGAAGAAACAGTATATTTCTATAAACAAACGTAGCATACACTCTACAAGCCAAAGATATGTTTAATTTTATCTACTCTTGCCACCAAAAAGATGCCACAGAATTGAAAGCTTTAAAGATGGCCAGACACATAACTCTGCTGCCTGTAGTGTCTGTGAGAAATCTAACTATAACTTGCATCAGTTTACTACCTTCGAACTCAGAGGGGCACCAACTAGCTGCTTTTTTGGCAACATCTCAACTTCCTTGTAATATCCTACCTATAATGGAGGCCGTCTGAGTTTTAAAGTATAACAGAATATTACATGCCACAATATAAAACAGGTTTAGTGGCAGAGTAAGAGTGGAAAACACTAACACACCCATTACTGCATGACTAAAGCCAAAAATAAACTCACTGGAACTTTAGCCTAGTGTGGAGGAAGGAATTATAAATAGCTGCCCCGTGAAATATTCGTCTCCTGATTCCTGAGAGGGCGCTTCTGTGAAAAGAAAGAAGGCAGATAACTGGATTCCTTGTAAACATGCTGAAAACTGACCTTTTGGTATATAGACTAAAGGTATGTTCTAGGAGAGTCCTGATACGTGGAATGCTTTTTGCAGGATGACGCTGGTTTGGGATTGCTTAAAATAAACAAGTCCATGATCTATGGACTTACGAGGCATGGCTCTCTGGAGAATGTCATGTAGGTTATAGAGATTT
This sequence comes from Equus caballus, assembly GCF_041296265.1. NCBI lineage: Eukaryota > Metazoa > Chordata > Mammalia > Perissodactyla > Equidae > Equus > Equus caballus. The sequence continues at coordinate 9,394,929 of NC_091692.1, read as the reverse complement.
CTGGGGTATGAAATGGAGATATTTCATAACGGACTGCTTTGGAACGTACAAACCCAATGTATGTTCAGTCAGAGAGCATAAGATCCTTGCAGGAAAAAAAGATGCTAAGAGCCACATGGGGTGCTCTACACCTCTTCCTACTCTATCCGTATTTCTTGGTTGTGTGCATCCTGTATAAGATATATGATTTAGGGGCCGACCCGTGGCACAGCGGTTAAGTGCACACATTCCACTTCTCAGTGGCCCAGGGTTTGCCGGTTCGGATCCTGGGTGCGCACATGGCACCACTTGGCAAAAGCCATGCTGTGGTAGGTGTCCCACGTATAAAGAAGAGGAAGATGGGCATGGATGTTAGCTCAGGGCTGGTCTTCCTCCACAAAAAGCGGAGGATTGGCAGTAGTTAGCTCAGGGCTAATCTTCCTCAAAAAAATATAAAATGTGATTTATATAAACACTGACCTTTCTCTTACCTCTCCTACATCTAAACTTCTTTGTCCAGAAGTCAAGGATTGGGTACAGGGTATTGACCTCTTTTTCAAACTGTCACATAATTCTCATGTAACCACATAGTCTCATAGGACAAGACTGAGTCCAAATTCCTCTAAGTTTTTTTCCTCAATGTCTAGTGTCACTATCACTGACCACTAATAATTATTTATAAATTCCTTATTGTTTTGCTCAAATGTATATGTCTCGTATTCCTCTGGAGAAAGTTTTCCACTAGTTACTGACAGACCAAAGAAAATCAAATACCAAAGAATTTAAACTATCAGAGTCTATTTTTTTTCTTTAATTTTAAAATTTAATTTCTCTGTTTTTCTTTCTGGTCCCATCAAACAGTGAGTTCTACTCTTTACTTTTTGTCCACTCAAAGCAAATTCATCACTCTCCACTCAAAAGTCCATTCAAAAGAGCATTAGTTTATGCTCTATTCAAAAAAAATCTTTTCCCTTTCTGGATCCTCTTTGGTAGTAGAATTGTATAAAAGTATAATTAATACTTGGAGTTTTACTTTGATGCTTCTCAGCTACCAGTTGGTCTCAATTCTGGCTTAGAAGAATTTCCGCAGGAAGCTCTGAACCTACAGTAGCCATGCTCCGCTCACATTCCATCTCCAAAGGTCTCCAAGGTCTCAGAGGAGACCCTATAATGCAGAAAATTTCCATGAGGTGATTGTGATAATCATACTTCTCTATACACATACCGACACACCCACACAAACATACATACTCATTAGGAATAATTGTTCAGAGATGATTCATCTTCACTTTGTAGTATTTGTGATATGGCCCTCTAAGGCCAGGATTCCATTTCAGGGCCAAGAAATCTAATGAGAAAAGCTATGATCCAAAACTCAAGTCTCCTTATCACTTTGTTTTAATCAGTTGAGCTGATTGACTCTTACAAGAGAATGAGAGCTATCAGAATGTAATAAAATGGTGAAATGAGTAGATCTATTTATAGGCATGTTTTATTTCATGGACAGAGATCCTGAATTTAGTACATTTATTAGTGGGATGAAAAATGTGTCTTGAACTGGATATACAATGAAATGTGACTCAAAATCAAAAAGATGTATTTGAATCCTCAATTCATTCTTTAACAATATGTTTGGTACACCATTATCTTTGGGGGAGTCTTTAGTTATTCAGTATGAAGGCTCATTTTCTCAGCCAAAGGTTGGAGTAATAGCATTTATTTGAAATGTAAATGAAGACTTCCACTAAGGAATGTATGTTTCATTTTGCATTTGTCTCTAATCAGAATGTCGTATGAATAATGTAGTTTGGCACCAATGTCCTCATTAAGCAAGTTTCCTATTATTGCATTTCTGATTATAATCTCCTTGTTAAAGTTCCTTTACCATTCCTGCTGATGATCATTCATCCGCTTAGGTCTTCGATATTAATCTGAATACATACACACTCACATACACACTCACACAGATAGCCTCCTGTAGATGAGAATCAAATTATATTGATGACCAGATGTCCTTTAAATAAAGGATTGCTATCCATTGTATGTCCAAGAAATGGCATCGAGTTGAATTGTCAGAGTGGGCTAAAAGAGAAAATGAGTTTCAAACTAGTCTCAATTTATATCCGTCCACAAGGCAATTTCACAATTATGCTTGATTGACAGCAATGGCCAAGAAAGAAGCAGAATGGCAAAAGAAATGGGACTAACTAGAATAGTTTTTTGTTGTTGTTGTTTTCTCATTTTTTTCTTTCGCTTTTAGTTAAAGAATGGCAGAATTATACAGTATTAGAATTTGCAAAGGACTTTGAGATCCATATTTAAACCAAATAAGGCCTCGAAAGAAGTTTCAGAACCAGCGTACAGATTTCACCTGTATAATTCTATAAAACAATACAGGTCTTCAGACTTTTTAGAAAGGAAATTCACATTTTTTTTTCTTGAAACCTTGACAAGATTAAAGAAGAGGGGGCTGACTTAAGGAGTGATGATAAGGAAGTGTCAAAATCAAGCTGGAAAGACAGTTCTCATTCCTAGACATATGCTTTCCTTCCTGAGGTTCCTACAAACCATTTTGAACCATATTCAAGATCTGAGGAAAGAATTTATTAATCAGAGATCATTTTCCTGTGTGCTTTTACTTGTATATTTCAACTATTCCTCAATGGAAAGAAAGATGCTTATCATGCCCTGTATAAAAAGAAATCATATACATTTAACATGGATGTGTTAAAGGCATAGGAAAGATATGAAATATACTCAAAAACTTTAACAGTGGTTACCTCTGGGGAAGGGACTGAAAAGATGAAAGAGGACTTTCATAATTTAGTATAAATATTTCTGTATTATTTAATTGTTTTGTAATCACTTCAATGAATTTGTAATTATAGAAGCCATACATTATTTTCTCTAAACTTTCATACTCTTAAAGGTTTTTATCAGCTGGCCTTTTATCTAAATTAGCACAGATTTCCGAAATTTTCTAACAGACACAATTTTCCACATAAATCGTATTAAATCATTTGGATGCTCTTCTTGAAATCTTTCCAAGATTTTTATGTTGTGTTTTATTAACGTTGTCCAGAATTAGACACGGTCCTTTTGTAAGCATTGCACTAATATTGAATTAATAAGAAGATTATGTGTCTCTATGTGGACTTTCATTTTTTATAAGGAAATTGATATATATTTAGGGCAGATTTTCAAAGGAATGAAGTTGAGGAGATAGTTTTTCCATAGAACTTGTTTGGTTTAATATAAGTTTTAAAAACCACCTGCCAACATTAAGCAAAATCTGGTTTGGGTAATGTAAGCACTATTCCATGATTAGAGCGTAGAGTGCCCCATATTTCCAGATTTTACATTTCTAAAGCGGTTTCTATTGAAAAACACCAGGGCATACCCAGTGTTTGCCTTGCTATTATCTTTTTCTTCAGAGGTTTGAAATTCAGTATCATTGTAGAAACTTACTATTAATATCCTGACTCATGAAAAGTATTGGAAGGTCTTCAGTATGTCATGTCAAAAACGTGCAATGAGCACCTACTTTATTCAAACATCATGCTTAGGGATATAAGGAGACAAAAAGGTATTCCTTCAGTAATAAAAGTCCTCACCACTTATAGAACCCATGTGCTAGGAGTTATGCTGAACTATTGTATTGAATTATTTAATCTTTATAATGCTGCTCTAAAATAAGTTGTTGTGTTTATGGTGGAGGGAGGAAATTTGGGCTTGGTGAGGTTAAGTGACTTGCTCACTTAAAATGGGAGAGTTGAAATTTGCAATCAGATCTTTCTGACTCCAAAACCCATTTTTAAGTTACAATGGACACACAACATACGTTTTCATAGGTACATTAATTTGGAGGTAGGAAATTACATCTTAGAGATATTCACCCAAATTCTTAATCCATAGAGCACTGCTCCCATAGCCCCAAAGTAGACAAAACAGAAATAATACAAAATAGAATATGTTAATGGTCATATTCATGATGCAAGTGTTTTTAAGAGCATAGAAAGGGAGTTCTTCTTGGACAACATACGTGGTCTTCACCAAGAGTTAAGACTAAAATTACTCTTTGAAGTAAAATTGGTACCTGGAGAAGCAGAAAAGAAAGGAAGAGATTACAGCAAAAGAAAATCCTATGAACAATTACATGAGGGCAGGAAAACAGATGAGAACTCTGATCGAGAGAGCTAGTCTAGTAGACATTTCTGAGTGGTGCTGGGTGATATCTTAGAATTGACTGCACATGCTTTTTTGATGGTAGGTGAGAAATTTGCTTAGGGGACAGAAACAAGTAAAACATGAATGATGCAAGAAGTTAATTTCCCAGAAACAGATTTTATCTTAGTCCCTGTAGGTTGCTGTAACAAAATACCACAGACCGGGTAGCTGCTAAATATCAAACATTTCTTTCTCACAATTCTGGAGGCTGGGAAGTCCAAAGTTACAGTGCTAGCAAATTCAGTGTGGTGGCTTGTGAGGGCCCACCTCCTGTTTCAGACAAAGGCATCTTCTTTCTATGTCCTCGCAGGGCAGAAGGGATGAAGGATCTCTCTGGAGCCTCTTTTATAAGGGTGAATTCCATTCATGAGGGCTCCACTCTCATGACCTAATTATTCCCCAAAGGCCCCACCTCCTAATACCATCACATCATGCATTAGGATTTCCATACATGAATGTTGAGGCAATCCAAGCAGTCAGATCGTTGTAGATTTCAGGATGGAGATTTGCATGCAGGAGGTTTAGTGGGGAGGATGTCCTTAGCAAACATACCACTAAAGCACTGAGGAAGGGAGGAGTGGGCAGAAGGAGAAAATGAACTGTGACGCCATTGCTACTGATACCCCAACCAAGACCACATATTGCACTGAAGTTGGGATGACCCTTTAAAGTTATCCCAAAATGACACAAGGGACCAGGCCTTGAACACAGGCATTGACTAGTCACTTGATGCAAGCTGCTCCTGAGGAAGAGGAATAACATTTGTGAGGCAGCCCTTTAGGCTGAGGGTAACGTCAAGAGAGGAAGCCAGCTGGAGCTATCAGCAGTCAGCACTCCCAGTCACTGGAAGAGTGAACGCCTTAGTGCTGACGGGGCATCTCAGCGTGTACCATAGCATTCGCTATGGTTTACCCCACGTGCCACTGGGATCCATGTGCTTTTTGACGTAAGTTTGTCCTATCTGAGAAAGCTCCTCCAGTTTATGGTCAGGCTTTTCTTGGAGAAAATTAGAGGAGGAAGTTTAGTAAAAAAACTAAGCCCCTAATCACCACGCTCTTTTCAAGCCATAGCTGCTGAACTTGTCTATTTATCACTAAATTGAGCAGGGGAATGCCAAGGAATATACCAGTAGATCACCTGGGTGCCAAATATATTCTTCCTCCATATGCCCGAAATGTTCATCTCCATCCATAAACCCATATGCATTCTTACTTCAGACCACTTTTCTTCCCACGCAACGTGGGAAGTCAGGGCCATGCAATATGGATTGCCTGTTGGGGGGATATCCTTTCACCACTGCCTTTGAAAGCAACCTTTAGTTTAGTTGCAGTGAGTTTTCAGCTTCAACCCAAAAATCAAGCCAAGGCACTCATGGACGAGATTGGTCTGTTTCCTTTTCTGTCAGCTGGTCATCAGGAACACAACGCTGTGATGACAAAGGAGTGATCTCAGGTAGAGGCACCAATGTAATGATAATAGTGGATTGCCTGGGGATCTAGGCTACCTGTTCATGCAATTTACATGTACTCCTTGACCCTATTCTTGTCCAATCCAAGAAGCACCACTTCTATTGTGTGATGGATTTCTGGTAGGCCTGCCTGAACTTATGACTTGGTGCATGTGACATAAACCAGCTTATGATGAGAAGCTCTGGCCACATGATTATGCTCATATGATCTAACTCTAGTAAGATTCAGTAGCACCTCAGAAACTGTTTTTCAAATGGGATAAAATTCTCTGATGCAGATGGCATGGCTTTGTCACAGAACTCTGGGGTCTATGGTGTATGTCGTAATTTTCCTACAGAGGCTTGCCCTAAACTCCATATAGTGTCCTTCCCACTGCAAAATCTCTAATTCCACAGGTTTTATGAGTTATTTCCAAAGCGACAGTGCTGCTAGCACCACAGTTTGGACCTGCTAAGAGTTCTTTCTGGTGCCGGGCTCACCCACAGTTGGCAGCCTTCCTTGTTATTCTATGGAGTATCAGGGCTGTATTCCCACTTGTGGAATGTGTTGCCTTCAGCGCCTGAAGAAGCCTTCTAGATGTTGAGCTTCTTCATTAGTGGTGGAGCATGAAAGACACAATAACATCACTTTTTGGAGGGAAATTCCTGTCATGCATCAGATCACTGAATGTATAACAAAACTGCATCGATGTAGCAAGACTCTGAATCTTCATATAATTGTTTTTCCTACTGTCTATAACATAGGTGCCTTATCAAGGCCTCAAAGTAATTGCCATAGCTTGTTCTCTAGTTGGATTAACATAATATCTTTGATATAGTGGACCAAAGTGGTATTCTACAGAATATCCAGATGGCCCAAATCTTTTAAAACTATATTATAGCAGAAGGCTAGAAGTTCATCTAGTTTTGAGCCAAAACCGTAATAGTATTCTGTGGCCTATGTCCTATGAATGTGAGCTACTTCTTGCTGCTTGTCTGATAGAGATGGAAAAGTAAGCTTTCACGCGCTCAATAGCCACATGCCATGTACTTAAAGTGATGTTAATTTTCTCTGGCAAAGATTCCTCACTTGGCACAATAGCTGAAGATAAGACTTCGCTTTGGTTCAATTTGTGGTAGCCAGCTGACACCTTCTAGAGTGCATATGGTTTTACCTTCCTTAATATAATGATCCTTCTATGCAGGGAAGGTGACTAATGTGGAGCTTTCTTCTAACTACCAAGTATAAATATTTAATTTATACTGAAAATGATAACTGGTGTATCTGTGAACCCACTGTACTCACTGTGAGCCAGACTTGGGCCAGGACTCTATTTATTACTTGGTGCACATCTGTACTTCTCTAACAGGAGATCCGTGATAACACTTTGGGTCCCTGGGAAAATGTAAACCTTTTCCCAGTGTATAGCTACTTAAGTAAATGGCCTTTGAGCATGGCTTGGGGTAATTGTTGTATATACTTGCTGTGCTATTGCATAATCTTTCCTTTTGTTGATACAGTTTCTTCTTAAATTAATGGGTTCTAGATTGAAAAAAACTCAGGTTCTGACACTGGGCAGGAGTTCATGATTTTTTAATTGAAGTCATTTCTACACTTGATTTCTTTTGATTGAATATATTTGGCAATACCCTCAATGGCTTCCCATCTGTTTTGCCTTTGTGGATCATGTGTTCTAACAACTGACTCTTAGCTCTATAAAAGTCAAACCCCTTTTCTATAGACTGAAAATTTGACTCCCCCTCAAAATACACATGTTGAAACTTGACTCCTAATTGGGCATTTGGAGGGAGGGCCTTCAGGAGGTGATTAGGTCATGAGGGTAGAGCCCTCATGAATGGGATTATTTCCTTATAAAAGAGACCTGGAGAGCTTTCTCATCCATCCTGACATGTGAGGATACAACTGGAAAACAGCATCTGCGGACCAGTAGGTGGGTCCTTACCAGACACTGAATCTGCCAGTGTCTTGATCTTGGATTTCCCAGCTTCCAGAACTTCAGAAATAAATTTCTGTTGTGTATAAAACACCCAGTCTGTGATATTCTGTTATAGCAGCGAAAATGGACTAAGAAACCTTTGAGCTGACACTTTGTCTTTGTTGCTCATTGCAATAATTTCCCCACCTTACTTTTGACAGGTAAGCACTGCTTAATTGTTTTCAGGAACTTTTCATCTCCGTTGCCCTAAGGGAAGGCAGTTCTATAACTGAGTCTCTTACTTTCAGTCCTGCCCTGTACAAGACAGTCAGGACTGGGATTCACATTGATGCTTGAACCTCCTTATGAGAGCACAGTCATGTGCCATATAACAATGTTTCCATCAACTATGGACCACATATACAATGATGTTCCCATGAGATTAGCACCATATAGCCTGGGTGTGTTGTAGGCTACACCGTCTAGGTTTGTGTAAGTACATTCTATGATGTTCACACAGAAACAAAATTGACTAACAACACATTTCTTAGAACACATCCCTGTCATTAAGTGACGCAGGAATGTATGCATTATCACTTTGGTAAACGCAACCTCCTCCATGTCCTTCTAGAGATCATAGTTATTGGCGTGTTTCTCAGCTTGACATCGTTTATTCATTCTAGTATGCCTTTTCTCTTCTTCCACCATTTGCCATGGCAGTTCTGGCATGTCTATTTCACTTGATGTGAACACCATTTCTTCAAACATCCAAGAACCGCCTTACACAAGCATGTTAGCAATGGTGCTTGGAAGCCTTGCATAGGGATGTTAAATCATGCATTATGTGAGACTGTTTCCATATTGATAATCTCAACCTTTTAATCTTTTGTCTACCTCCATTCCCATAATCAGGCATCCTTAAGATACTGCCCCATATATACTTTCCTGGATCCTGCTAGTACATGTGGGGTAGATCATAATGTTCCTTCTGTGTATAATCCCTTTCCTTCTTAAGCAAGCTCAACACTTCCCCAAACAGCTTATGTTATGACTGACTGACCTTGGTTATTAATCTGCCCATGGAAGGGGTGTAGCCATAGATCCTGAAGGGGGTGCATTTTTCTTGCAAAGCAGATGTCAAGCAAAGAGCAAGCCTAGGATTTAACAGGGAATAGTAAGCACTTCTTCAGTCCCAGAGGGCTTAGAGGAATTTGGGGTTACAAGATTCTTGAGTATATGGTCACAGAGATTCTCATCAAAAGCCCCAGAGTCGCACTTATTCCAAAGTACGGCCTTGATCTTGTTATAGCAGAATTGCTGGGCTCAGAAGTCAAACATTTTGAAGCTCTGCTACTCTTAAAACTAAGTCTGCCATTGATCTTTTGCTTTTTCTGCCCTCAGCTTGAAGGAGTTGAAAATCTCTTTATATGTTCTCAAGGAGGCCCACTAAGTTTTACACTCTGCCTTAAATTGATGATTAATCACCCAAGGCTTTTGACTTTCCTCCATGTCTTGATAACACCCAGAAATAGCACCTGATTCTGGTGTCCTTATAATTTCTACATTTTTGAAACTTTCAAAGGCTGAAGATATTGCATCAGTCAGTGTACTCTCTTCCACTGGTATCCCATCCAGTCTACCACTGAACTATTAAAAATTTTAATAACTGCACTGCTATAGGATGCCAGAGGTTACCAATCTTCTGCTCCAAAATCTACTTAGGGGCCTATCGTTTAGGACGTCTTCTGACATCAAATGTCATAATTTAGGCTCCTCAGAAATACACTTTGAGAGAGATTTGCAGGTCAGAGGTAAATTAGATTAGCCAACGTGAGAATTTGAACTGCAATGCAGTTGCAACAGAGGCCTCCACCAACCCCACGTGGAGCTTTGTAGCTAGAATAGCCCTTTTGAGATGTTCTGTATTAGGCAAGGAGGCCAGATCCTTTACCTTTGCATCAATCAGGTATTAGGAGTTTATTGTCCCAGGGAGGGGACATTCCTTTGTCTGAAGCAGTTCCCTCTGGTCAGTGAAATTTCTACAGAGGAGCTAAGCTATTAGTTGTTGGCAATCTTAAAGAGTCCAAGTCTTGAAAGGGATATGGCTGGCATAATACACAGCATCTGAAACATGGGATAACATCATTAGGGAACCAAAGAGAGAGCTGGAACATATTTGTTAGCTGGGCCTGAGCAAGAAAGGGAAGACATCTTAAACTCTACACTTTCAATCAAGGTATATATGGGCAAGGACCCAAAGGAACACTATTCCTTCAGATAAATGTCTTTATTTACTCATGTAAAAGAGTGTACCCATTATACCCCCACTCACCCTTCCACTGCAGACCATGGTAGAGGTGGTGTGGTTAATAGTGAGACTTAGGAAGTAACCACAAGGAAATACATTTGGAGAATCCAATTGAGCCTTTTCCATGTTGTAGTGAATCAAGAAGTTATCTTTTTTCCACCAAAAGCTACTGTAGTCATTGTAACTTCCTTTATCAGTGCCCTGACACAGATAGAACAGCTATGCTGAGCAGCAACCTGTCAAATTTGTCAGCGTTGTATTGGAGGATAATGAACTTCCTTAAGTTTCCTAGTTGTAAGGATCAGTAATGTTTCAATTTAGAGAAATGCTATCCTGTTCCTCTTTCATGAAGTCTGGCTAAAGATAGAGACAAAGGGACTTTGTTATTCACAGCACGGCAAGAAGCATGGGACTCGTGTCTGTGTCAGTTCTCTTGCCCCACAAAACCCACAGGATGATATGCAGGTGCTCAGGTAGATGGTGTGCCCACAGAGAGTTCACATCACAGCACGGAAACACAATTTGAGGAAACCACAGTTTTATAGCAGGCAATATGCAAACTTGCCCTTTGTTCCAGGGAGAAACATTACTTTGCCCCTCTAGTTTTCTCTACAAAAACAGTCCTGAGAAATGGTCGAGGAAAGACCAGTCAGGGCCTTGCATCATTGGCATACCCAGCAAGACATAAAGGAGCACACGAGACCCGTGGTGGGGGCGGGAGGGGAGTTGCCCAACAAGGATATGATGGGGAAGCAAATATGCTAACTAATAACTGAAATCAGCCGTAATACATCTTATAACACAGCTACTTAAACAGCAAAATTAATAAAACCTTCTACTTAAAGTCTAAGTTTTTAAAGAAATGTATAAAGACTGAGGATTCCATGCATTTAGTGTATCAGACTTAATTCAAAGAAATACTCCGAGCATTAGGAATAATGTTTCTCCAGAAACATCACCTTTGTGTCTAAATGAAGCAATGGATGACACAAAAACACGCAAAAATTACTCATATTGTCCTTAACAATGCTTGGCCCAACTTCACTAATTATTTTAGAAAATAAAGATTATAAATTAACAGCAAAATCTTACTGCAGTAATATTTTTGTAGACCTTTAGTATATAATTATTATAATATATACAACACATTCTATATGTTTATTTTTTCTCAAAAGACGCCTTTTGCTGTCACCATTAAGGTACAAAGTTACCATAATTCCTTTAGAATTGAGTTACTACTCAATTGATAATTGTATAGTAAAATTTACTTGTGCAGGGAGGGCAGAAAAGGTAAAAATTCACCCTTAAAGAATGGTACCTATATCAAGGAACTATGGGTCAAAGATATATAGTTACTGCACAAGTTACCTATGAACAGATAAAGGAAATTTGGTCTAAGGCCATAAGGAAAATAAGACTGACATTTTTGTGCGTATCCCTGGCCTCTTCATGTTGCTAACCTCTCCTCCCCACTTTAGGACCTAATGCTGTCTTCTTTTCTATCTTCCTTTTCAAAACAGGGAAACATCTGTCATTGATTTCACACTACTTATCTCTCGTAGCAGCATTTGCATTTTAAACTTGTGTCCGAAATGATAGAATGAAAGCCTTTGTGTCCTGCTTTAGGAATTTCATGCATCAGCGAAGTATTTAAGGTAGGATTGGGCAGGGGTAATTGATACAATGCTGCTTAAATCTCATGGAAACCCAGAAATGAAAGTTACTGAGTCGTTGTAGGGCACCTGAGAGTGAGGTTAGCTCAGAAGAGATAGCATTCAGTTGCACGCTCTATAAACATAACAGGATCATAAACTGCTGTTATCGTAGTGCTGCCGCTGCTGCTGCCACTTCTGGGGTTGCTATTATTCGATTGCAAGAGGATCATGTCCAAGATCTATGAGCACCTCCTTGGTCCTCTAACCTCAAAGCCTGGAGAGTGCCTGGTCTTAGCAGAACCTGCCTCCTGCTGGTCATGGTAACATATACTCCTGTTCTTTGTGCTCTTACTGTTTCTTACACTTAAACTTTATCTTATGGTCTGAAATCTACTTATTTTTAAAGTCAGAGTGAAATTTCATTCACTTTGGAATAAGGTAGACCTGAATTTGCATGCTGATGGAGCAACGTGAATAATAGTTGGGTGAAACTGAGCAATTACTTGTTTCTAAAACTTGAAATACTGACCTATAAAATAAAATTTGAAAAATATGTCTTGGAAAATGTTTGCACAGATTACAGATAAGAAAGATACGGGCCGGCCCCATGGCTGAGCGGTTAAGTTCGTGCACTCCACTCCAGCGGCCCCAGGTTTTGCCAGTTCGGATCCTGGGCGCGGACACAGCACTGCTCATCAAGCCATGCTGAGGTGGCGTCCCACATGCCACAACCAGAAGGACCTACAACTACAATATACAACTCTTTACTAGGGAGCTTTGTGGAGAAGAACAAAAGAAAAAAAAAAGAAGAAGATTGGCAACAGTTGTTAGCTCAGGTGCCAATCTTCAAAAAAAATAATAATGAAAGATAAAGACTGTGGCACATAGCAGATTTTCAATAAATGGTAGCTCTTTAGATCCAATTCAGGTTCTAACTCCTACAATGATGTGGTCACTGTTCAATCTTCTACTTTTTATGAACTTCCTTTGAATTAATAGTCAATGTGACACAATTTAGTAGTTAATTGTTGTATAATTGTCTCTTGTAGATTATATTTGTCTCGTCAATTTGAACGTGAGTTTAACTGTCAGGTACCATTAGTATTTCTGAAAATAAAAAAACAGCATTGCAAGTTCTGGAAGTAAATACTGAGGAGACTGTCAGAGGATGAGTTCCAGGGTAGTTCTTTAGGCCTAGGAAGAACTAGAAATCATTATGAGTGAACTGAAACCGTCTTTAGGGTGGTAAGGATGGGGGAATAGAAGTTACAGTTATCAGTGTATATGGTCAGAGAACAAAAGCATTTTACCAACATCTGACTACAAGTTCACAGTGAGGTTATGACACGACCAACCTGATTGTGAACCCCCAATCTAGTGATAGGAGTTGATTCCTATCAAGTATAGGAATGAACGAATGATCCCAGATTTGAAGGCCAAGTTAAGCGCATGTGAATTGGTTGAAAGGTGTGACCTGTGCAGTTGACAGGAGGTAAACACAGGCAACTAGGCAGACTAAAAGGTAAAAGCAGCTTAAGCATAGGTTTCAGAAACAGTAGATTCCTATGAGAATGGACTACATTCTAGGAGCAATGCTCAGTATTTATCAAAAAGTTTAATGAATGATATCAGGAAATAAAATGAGCAGTTGGAAATTAATGAACATAGAGAGGTGATAAGCTTAAAAAAGCAGGTCAAAGGAGTTTAGAGAAGAACATTTTATGTAATTAGAAATTTATAAGCAAGATGGAAAGGGTGAAAGTGGTTTAAAGAGTGAAGATCTTTAAGACTTGTGCTATAGCAAGGAGAGCGTCCAAATTTTAGAGAAAGGACACGGAAAAAATACCAAAAGATTGTGGAGATGGAAACGAAAAAGAAAAAAATGTCACCTTCAGAAGATCCAATTAAACTATGAATATTCTTATCAGCCCACTGAAAAAAATTTATTTTCAATGTAATATGCTAATCAAAATAATGGCAAAATAAAGACATTTTCAATGATTCAAAGATACAGAAAGACATAATTTGTTATGAAATATCTTAAGGATGTACTCTGGCTGAGGGATGATATTCATCAAGAAAGACAAAGGCAGGCCAGCCCAGTGGTGCAGTGATTAAGTTCTCATGTTCTGCTTTGGCAACCCTGAGTTCACCAGTTTGGATCCTAGGTGTGGATCTATGGACTGCTTGTCAAGCCATGTTGTGGCAGGTGTCCCACATATAAAGCAGAGGAAGATGGGCACAGATGTTAGCTCAGGGCCAGTCTTCCTCAGCAAAAAGAGGAGGATTGGCAGCAGATGTTAGCTCAGGGCTAATCTTCCTCAAAAAGCAAAAAAAAAAAAAAAAGGCATTGAATCCAGGAAGCAATGGAACCAAAACTAAAAACTTGAGGAGCAATATTCCTGACTAGTAGCCATATAGCAGATTTAGACATCAAATAGTCTAGATGAAACAAGAGGAAGAAAGACTCCAGAAGGAGGATTATCAGGGAAAGGAAGATGTCATAGAATAGTATAATAAAGTTAATGGAAAAACTTCGGGATAAAATGAACACACATAATGGATTAAATTTACAAAAGCAATTTTATTTCCTGGTGGAGCAACGGAAAGAAACCTTTACCAAGGTCATGGCTCAAATGTGAAATACAGTCGGGCTATTATCTGGGGATACTATTTTCACCTCTAAAATCACTCATTCCTAGTCAATCCTTGGATTTCCCCAACAATTATATAATTTTCACTCATTGCTTCAGAAAAAAGCTGGATGCAGTTGCAATTGTAGGATTCATTGCCCTAGATTGTGTCTCAAATCAGATCTTTATTTTAGAAAATCCTTTTGAATGTCAATCTTTTTCAAGGCAGAAGACAGCTTTCTAAATTCAAAATCTTCAAGGAGAAACACTTCTGGAATGGCAGCATGAAGAGTTCTGTGACCCTCTCCCTAATAAAATAATCATAATTGTTTAAAATTATTTTATTTACTAACCGTTTAACATTTCCTAAGGGCATACAGCAAATGAAAGACAATTATTTCAGAAAATTTACTGAAACTGGATAAGAACAGCAAGCTCTTGTGGCGTTTGAGCCATAACCTATTCCCTTTCCCTGTGCCAGTTCTTTGAGACAGAATCTTTACTCCTGGAGGGTGCAGCTGAGAAAACAGGGCTCCCCTCGAACCTCAGGTTAGTGCTATGGAATCTTCCCCAGAAGGGGCGAGCTGCTACCATATGAACCCCCATCTCTACCTTGAAGAAACTCTATTCCAAGAGAGGCTGAGAGGTCTTTGACTCCTTTCCTCAACCCAGTCCTCACTCACATGAAGGGTCACATATCCAAGCTTAAAGTTATAATCTGTATGTGGAAATTGAAACTTTGCTTTTGATATGTAAAGAGATAAATTTGCATTTTTATCTGGTCTATTGAGAAGCCATTCCCATTCCATATAATCCATCTATTTAAAAGGCAGGTTCATATAAAGATGTTAAGACTTGAGGAGGAAGTCAGGATAGTCTTATCTAAATTGCGCACTTCTCCAGGCTATCTCATCAGTTCAAATCCCTAGCACCATTAGTAGGACAGTGGTTTTCTTTTTACCTGGTTTCATTTCCCTGCAGATTGGTATCACCCAGGACATAATATGACCAGAAACAATAGATCTGGATTCTGAGGAAATTTACGTGTCACTAAATATTTTTTTCTATGCATGTATTTTTATATACAAACATATTTGCAGAGGAAAAAATTTCTTTGTTATATGTCTAATATGAAAGGTATTTTTCGTGTATCCAAACTGGATTTCAATTTTGCTGCCAAGTTGACTATTCTTATTATCAAACTTTAACAAGATTTTATTTCATATTTCTAATATTCTACCCTGCATTTCAAATTGCTAGAAATATCAAAGTTAAAGGAATTGTTATAAAGCACTCATTTGCATCGTTTGATTTAATCTGAATATAACTAAATTTCTCTCAGGCTAGACAATTCAAATCATTTGGCAGTTTAAAATATATTAACATGTATTTCCTTTAAAATTTCTCACCTACTGGAGAGATGAGAAACATATCGTGTCATATATAATTTTCACAGTTTATAGTCAAGAGCTTATATTTACATATATTTATGTGGTTGGAGACTATGAAATTATATTTATCATATATATCATATATGTGTTTTTGCTAGACTGTTGTGATTACACAAATGGAAACTAATTAAAAGGTAAGTATCAGCAATCTAGGAATTATGGACAAGAATAAAGCATTAGCTATGATAGACCTTAAAACTGACTCTTTTTTATTTAAAAAATGTTTGATATTTCCTTTTATACTTTGCATCTTTTAAAATGTATGTTATTATTAAACTCCCATCTCCAGAGGCTTATTCAGCAGCCATCTCCTATTTACCTCTGTCTACCAGTGACGCCAAGGCTTTCTCTCGCCCCCTCACGTCTTGCTTTTCCTCTTCTGTTGCCTACTCTGCTCTTCTCTCTTATTGCTATTCCTTGAGGAAAGTCTTTTGTTGTGAAATTTGCTTAAAAAGATTAATTAAATAATTATTTACACAATCCACAATAGAGAATTATTATGTTTTTAAATTTCCAGTTAAGCCATTTAGACAAGTTACAACAATACCTTCAATGCTGTCTTTGAAACTATATTGATGCCTAGTTGAAGAATTTCTCCTTTTACTACCAACCTTTAACAACTATCAAATCCTCTTGCAATGAAACACTAACCAGATGTTTGCAATTTGCTCTCAAGCCAAGCCTAGAAGACACATGCTAAAATTCAGCAAAGAGGCATTAAATTTAAACACATCGAACAAGAGGGTGGTTGGCCAAGTCCTTTTTTGCAAGCTCTTTTTTAGCTCGAGTAACCTGGAGAAGTTTATGCTAGGACTATACTCTTAAGGGATGAGTGGCATTGTTGTTCCAATACTTTCAATCCCCATTTCTGAATGGCATGAGCTATTTGAAGGTAGAGGTGACTCTGAAGGCTGCAGGGGAAATACAGGGAAGGGCAGCTCTTGCCTGTAGTCATGTGTGACCATGTAAGGCACCTAAACAGTCATGCATTGCTTAATGACAGATGTATTCTGAGAAATGCACCATTAGGCGATTTTGTCATTGTGCGAACACCCTAGAGTGGACTTACACAAACTTAGGTGGTATAACCTACTTCACACCTAGGCTATATGACACTAACCTTATGGGACCACTGTTGCATATGTGATTCATTGTTGACTGAAACATTGTTATCCAGTGTATGACTGTATCCTGCCTTATTTTATTTTATTTTATTTTGTTGAGATCATAATAAGTTGCAAATTTTGTGAAATATGAGTTGTACATTATTATGTGTCAGTTACCAGGCATATGTATCCCTTTACCCCTTAGGTCCACCTCCCAACCCCCTTCCCCTCTGGTAACCACTAATCGGTTCTCTTTGTCTGTATGTTTATCTTCCACATATAAGTGAAATTGTGTGATATTTATCTTTCTCTGTCTGGCTTATTTTGCTTAACATAATACCCCCGAGTTCCAGCCATGTTTTTGCTAATGAGATGATTTTTGACGTTTTTTATGGCTGAGTAGTATTTCATGTATATATATATATATATATATATATATATATATATACACCACATCTTCTTTATTCATTCATCAGTCAATGGGCACTTGTGTTGCTCCCACCTTTCGGCTATTGTGAACAATGCAGCAATGAACATAGGGGTGCATAAGTCTTGTTGAACTGTTGATTTCAAGTTCTTGATTAAATACTCAGTAATGAGATAGCTGGGTCATATGGTATTTCTATTTTCAATTTTTTGAGAAATTTCCACACTGTTTTCCATAGTGGCTGCACCAGTTTGCATTCCTGCCAGCAGTGTATGAGGGTTCCATTTTCTCCACATCCTCTCCAACATTTGTTTTCTTTTGTCTTGGTTATTATATTCATTCTAACAGGTGTAAGGTGGCATCTCATTGTAGTTTTGATTTGCATTTCTCTGATGATTAGTGGTGTTGAATTTCTTTGAAAAAATGTCTGTTCATACCCTCTGCCCATTTTTTGATTAGATTGTTTGCTTTTTGTTGTTGAGTTGTACAAGATTTTTATATATTTTGGAGATTAACCCCTTGTCGAATATATAGTTTGCAAATATTTTCTCCCAGTTGGTGAATTGTCTTTTCATTTTGTTCCTGTGTTGGTTTGCCTTGCAGAAGCTCTTTAGTCTGATAAAGTCCCATTTGTTTATTTTTTCTTTTGTTTCTCTTGCCCAAGTAGACATGGTATTCGAAAGATCCTTCTAAAACCAATGCCAAAGAGTATATTGCATATATTTTCTTCTAGGAGTTTTATGGTTTCACGACCTACCTTCAAATATTTAAACCATTTTTAGTTAATTTCATGTATTGTAAAAGATAATGGTGTACTTTCATTCTTTTACATGTGGTTGTCCAGTTTTCCCAACATCATTTGTTGAAGAGACTTCCCTTCCTCCATTATATGTTTTTAGCTCCTTTTTTGAAGATTAGCTGTCCACACATGTGTGCTTTTATTTCTGGGCTTTCAATCCCATTCCATTGAGGTGTGTGTGTCTGTTTTTGTACCAGTACCATTCTGTTTTGATACTATACCTTTGTAGTATATCTTGAATTCAGGATTTGTTCTTTTTTCTCAGGATTGCTTTAGCTATTTTGAGTATTTCATTGCCCCATATGAACTTTAGGATTCTTTGTTCTATTTCCATGAAAAATGTCATTGGGATTCTGATTGAGATTGCATTGAATTTGTAGATTGCTTTAGGTAGTATGGGCATTTTAACTATGTTTATTCTTTCAATCCAGGTGCACGAAATATCTTTCCATTTCTTTATGTCATCATCGATTTCTTTCAATAACATCTTATAGTTTTCATTGTATAGGTCTTTCACCTCCTTGGTTAAATTTGTTCCTAGATATTTCATTCTTTTTGTTGCAGTTGTAAATGGGATTGTATTCTTGAGTTCTCTTTCTGTTAGTTCCTTATTAAAGTATAGAAATGCTACTGATTTTTATAAGTTGAATTTGTACCCCGCAACTTTGCTGTTGTTGATAATTTCTAACAGTTTTCCAAAGGAATCTTTGGGCTTTTCTATCTATATAATCATGCCGTCTCCAAACAGTGAGAGTTTCGCTTCTTCATTGCCAGTTTAAATCCTTTTACTTCTTTTACTTGCCTAATTGCTCTGGACCAACCTCCAGTACTGTGTTGAATAAGAGTGGTGAGAATGAGCACCCTTCTCTTGTTCCTATTCTCAAAGGGATGGCTTTCAGTTTTTCCCTGTTGAGTATGAAGTTGGCTGTGGATCTGTCATAAATGGCCTTTATCACGTCAAGGTAATTTCCTTCTATACCAATTTTATTGAGTCTTTTTTTTTCTATCATAAACAGGTACTGGATCTTGTCAAATGTTTTTTCTGCATCTATCGAGATGAACATGTGGTTTTTATTCCTCATTTTGTGAAAGTGGTGTATCACATTGATTGATTTGCAGAGGTTGGACCATCCCTGTCTCCCTGGTATAAATCCCACTTGATCATGGTGTATGGTTGCTTAACATATTGCTGTATTCAGTATGCCAACATTTTGTTGAGGATTTTTGCATCTATGTTCATCAATGATATTGACCTATAATTTTCCTTCTTTCTGTTGTCTTTGCCTGGCTTTGGGATCTTACAATGTGTTAGGAAGTGTTCCATCTTCTTCAAATTTTGGAATAGTTTGAGAAAGATAGGTATTAAATCTTCTTTGAATGTTTGGTAGAATTCTCCAGGGAGGCCATCTGCTTCTGGACTTTTATTTTTTGTGAGGTTTTTGACTACTGTTTCAATCTCTTTAAATTCCATTGGTCTGTTTGGATTTTCTATTTCTTCTTGTTTCAGTTTTGGGAGGTTGTATGAATCTAAGAATTTATCCATTTCTTCTAGATTGTCCAATTTGCTGGCATGTAGTTTTTCAGTTTTCTCTTCTAATCTTTTGTATTTCTGTAGCATCTGTTGTAATTTCTCATCTTTCAATTCTCATTTTATTTATTTGAGCCTTCTCTCTTTTCTCATAGTGAATCTGGCTAAGGGTTTGCCAATTTTGTTGATCTTCTCAAAGAACCAGATCTCAGTTTCATTGATCCTTTCTATTGTTTTTTGGTTTCAATTTCATCTCAAATTTTTATTATTTCCCTCTTTCTACTGATTTGGACTTTGTTCTCCTTTTTCTAGTTCTGTTAGGTATAGTTTAAGATTTTTTATTTGAGATTTTTCCTGTTTGATAACATGGGCCTGAATTGTTATGAATTTCCCTTGTAGAACTGCTTTTGCTGCATCCTGTATGCATTGGTATGGTGTATTTTCATTTTCATTTGTCTCCAGATATTTTTTCGTTTGGGGAAGATTAGCCCTGAGCTAGCATCTGCTTCCCATCCTCCTCTTTTTGCTGAGGAACACTGGCCCTGAGCTAACATCCATGCCCATCTTCCTCTACTTTATATGTGGGACGCCTCCCACAGCATGGCTTGCCAAGCAGTGCCGTGTCCACATCCGGGATCTGAACCAGTGAACCCCGTGCTGCCGAAGTGGAACATGAGCACTTTACTGCTGTGCCACTGGGCTGGCCCCCTCCAGATATTTTTTGATTCCTCCTTTAATTTCTTCTGCTCCAGTGGTTCTTCACTAGCATGTTGTTTAGTTTCCACATATTTCTGACTTTCCTAGCTTTTTTCTTGTAGTTGTTTTCTAGTTTCATAGACTTATGGTTGGAAAATATGCTTGATATGATTTCAACCTTAAATTTATTGAGGCTTGCCTTCTTTTCCAACATATGGTCTATCTTTGAAAATGTTCCATGTGCACTTAAGAGGAATATGTATTCTCCTGTTTTTGGATACAGCATTCAATAAATATCTATCAAATACATCTAGTCTAGTTTTTTGTTTAATTCCACTATTTCTTTGTTCACTTTCTGTCTGGATGATCTATCTATTGATGACAGTGGGGTTTTAAGGTCCCCTGCTATTATTGTGTTGCTGTTAATATCTCCTTTGAGGTCTGTTAACAGTTATTTTATGTACTTTGGTGCTCCTATATTAGGTGCATATATATTCAAAATTGCTATGTCCTCTTTGTGGAGTGTCACTTTTATCACTATATATTGCCCTTCTTTGTTTGTCACTCTCTTTTTTATCTTTAAGTCTACTTTGATATAAGTATAACACATGCTTTCTTAGGTTTGCCATTAGCTTGAGTATTGTCTTCTATCCCTTCACTTTGAGCTTGTGCTTGTCTTTAGGGCTGAGATGTGTTTCCTGGAGGCAGCATATTGTTGGGTCTTATTTTTTAATCCATCCAGCAACTCTGTGTCTTTTGTTTGGAGAATTCAATCCATTTATATTTAGAGTAATTATTGATATATTGAGGGTTCAATACTGACATTTTATCATTTCTTTTCTGGTTGTTCTGTATTTCCCTTGATTCTGATCCCATGTATTTCCAACTGCCAATTCAGTTTGATGGTTCTTTATGACGGTTTTCTCAGTTTTCTCTTTATTTAGCATTTGTATCTCTGTTCTAATTTTTTGTTAAGTGGTTACAGTGAGGATTGTATGAAGATCTTGGAGATGAGATAGTTCATTTTCTGATAGCCTCTTATCTCCTTAGTCTAAGCAGCTTCTATTCCCTTTCTCATCCTCATTTAAGTTGACAACTGAATAAGTTGTCACAACTTATTCCATTTTGTACTGTGTTTGTGATTAAAAAGAAGTGATTATAGTTATTTTTGATGTTTTCCTTCCCTTTAGTATTATAATTGAGTCTTAGCTGATCTGTTTGATAGAGTGCGGCAATTTTCTAATTTTATCTGCCAA
Source organism: Equus caballus (assembly GCF_041296265.1). Lineage (NCBI taxonomy): Eukaryota > Metazoa > Chordata > Mammalia > Perissodactyla > Equidae > Equus > Equus caballus. The sequence continues at coordinate 9,373,480 of NC_091692.1, read as the reverse complement.
TTTATCTCCTTGCTCAAGGCTTTGTAAACACTTTCTCTTTTTTTTTTCATGTATGAGGGCCTTATTGATTATTTCTTGTATGAAGTGCGGCAGGCGGGTCTTGTGGCAAAGAACTCTCTCAGCTTTAGTTTATCTGGGAAAGATTTTAATACTCCATCATATTTGAAGGATATTTTCACTAGATAGACTATTCTTAGATGAAGGTTTGTGTCTTTCAGAATTTTAAATATATTCTCCCACTCTCCCTTAGCCTGTAAGGTTTCTGGTGAGAAATCTGCTCACAGCCTGATAGAGGTTCATTTGTAGGTTATTTTCTTCTGCCTTGTTGCCCTTAATATTTTTTCTTTGTTGTTGACTTTTGCCACTTTTACTAGTATATACCTTGGAGAAGGTCTTTTTACATTGATGTAATTAGGAATTCTGTCAGCTTCTTTTACTTGTAATTCCAGTTCCTTCCCCAGGTTTGGGAAATTCTCTGCTATTATTTCTTTGAACCAGGTTTTGCTCTTTTCTCACTCTCTTCTCCCTCTGGAATACCTATAATCCTTGTGTTTCATTTCCTAACTCAGTCAGATATTTCTTGGAGAATTTCTTCACTCCATTTTAGTCTTAGTTCTCTCTCCTCCTCCATCTGAATCATTCTTGTATTTCTCTCCTCTAAAGTGCTAATACTGTCCTCTGTAATATCGGCTCAGTTATTTAAAGACTCTAGATTTTTCTTTGTCTCATTCATTGTGTTTTCATCTCCAAAATTTCTGATTTTTTTTTCATGGTTTCAGTCTCTTTTGTGAAGAATTCCCTCTGCTTATTAATTTTATTCCTGATTTCGTGAACTGTCATTCTGAGTTTTCTTTGTAACTCATTGAGTTTTTTTTATGATAGTTGTTTTGAATTCTCTGACATTTAGATTGTAAATTTCTGTGCCTTCAGGACTGATTTCTAGTTTCTTGTAATTTTCCTCCTTGTCTAGAGTATTAATATACTTCCTCATACTATTTGATTGGGTGGAAATGTGCCATCGCCTAGTGGTAGTATCTGGTCACAGATTCCACCTGCTGCCACTTGGGGGAGGGGGAGAAGCTGTGTATTCTGGGCCCACTGCAATTCCTGGTAGCTATACCTGTCCTTTGGAAGCTTAGTTGACATGGTGCATCTGTGTTTGCATGCTCACCACAGCTGCTTTACAAACATGTGAAGGTGATCCTTTGCTCTGGCTGATTGACCCAGCTGGTGTACCAGGTGGGCGCAGCAGCATTTTCTTTCACGTGCAGGATGCCAGGGGCACTCCTGCTCTGCACTCTCTCTCTGTCATCCTGAGGTGCTGGGCTTGGTGAAGACACCCATGAGATTGCTTAGCTTCTTTGGTATGGAGCTTTCCCACAGACTGGGAGGCAATTATGAGAGTGAAGGCATTCCCATGGAGGGTTGACCCCTATCTCCTCTCCTCTCAGAGCCACACACAATCCCACACTCTAGGTTGCTGCCATTGGGAGAGAGAGAAGAGATCCCCTTACTTTCTTCCACTGCCTCCTGAGGGGCCCAGCACCTCCACCTTCAGAGTATTGCTGTGTGGGTCTCTCAAATATCTATTGTGTGGTGTGAATGTCCTCTGTTGATTTATGAGTATCTTTTTCATTATATCTTAGTGAGGAGAGTCTAAGGGAGGAGCCCACTCCACCACGATGGTGATGTCACTCCCTACATTAGTTTTAAAGGCCAGCAAGGAAGCGTGAGGCCTGTGTGCACATGTGTGCACATTCGTAAGTTTTAGAGAAAGTTAGAAAACTGGTGGTGCTAAAGAATGATTCTGATTCTGATGTAGAAATTCCGGTATGAAATTCTGAAACCCCCTAGCAGAAAATGTGTAGTCTCCTCCTCTTCCTTTCACACTACTCCCCACAGGAGAAGTCCAGATTCAGATATCATTATTAAAAGACAAAATAAAAATATTTTATAGAAGCAAAGAGCCCAATCCTTTTGCAAGCAAATGTAGGAATAATTCCAAGAATTGAGTGAACTGAGTTAGAAAATTAGGCAAGTTAACTACTTAAGTTTAGTCACAGGTTTAAGCAACTTTTCAATCAACTTCAGACATTAGCAGGTTACTGAAGGGGAAATAAGGATATTGTGCCCAAGTCCTGGGACATATAGATTATCCTTCCACCAAACCTCAGACACTTGCTTTAATCTTTTCATGAACATTTTCTCCTTCAGTGTTTCAAATTTTGACCTGTTTGCTTCCTTGCTTAAAGCTATAACTAGTTACTCAGTTTTTTTCCCCTGGTTTCTTCTTCCTGCAATAATGACTCCAATATTGGATATAATTTCCCTGTATTTTTAAAAAATTTTGTTTGTTTTAACTTTTTTAAACTGCCTTTAAATACTTTATATTTAAAGGAGTTTATTGCTAAACAATGTGAAAGCAAAGAAAAAAATCACAAAACTAACAAACACAAGAAGTCAAAAAGAATCCAGGGATAGTGGAAGATAGACTAAAAAGTCTTCGATTTTCAAGTTTAGGGCTCTTTCCCAGAACTGTTGGTTAACTGGCTATTATAAACATCTACATATGAAAAAAATGACAATCTGGTATAATTTACGACAGAGAGAAAATAAGGAAATGCATGCAAAAGACATTACAAAATCCTTAATGCAAATGTTGTCTTACAAAAACTTGCCAACAATATATTAATTCTCAGATAAATAAAAACTGACTAGCAAAAAGATTAATATATTTCATATGTATGTGTGAGAAAATGTGCTATCATGATTTATAATAAATAGATATTTGATCTTCTTCCCTGTTTTTGGCCCAGAGTTCCTAAAACCTTGGGATTTACTAAGAGAGTCACACATGTGTCTTTTGTTATGTTAAATGAGATTACTTTGAGATCTCACCTAAGGATGGGGGCTAGTGGCCAAGAGAATCAACCATGTGATTAGAGATTAGAACTTTTAATTCCACCCTTCTGACCTCTCGGAAGGGGAGAGAAGCCAGAGGTGGAATCGATCACCAATGGCCAATGATTTAATCAATCATCCCTATTTAATAAAGCCCCCATAAAAATCCAAAAGGACTGGGTTTGGAGACCTTCCAGATTTGGTGAACAGTGGAAATCTGGTGAGAAAGGCATGCTCATAGAGGGTGTAGAAGCTCCATGCCCATTCTCACATACTTTGCCCTATGTATCTCTTTCATCTGATTGTTTCTGAGTTATATCCTTTTATAATAAACTGGTAATCTAGTAAGTAAAATGTTTCTCTGAGTTCTGTGAGTCTCTCTAGCAACTTAATAGAACCCAAGGAGATGTTCATAGAAACTTCTGATTTACAATCTTTTAGTCCAAAGCACTGATGACAACTTGAACCTGCAATTGGCATCTGAAGCAAAGGGTAGTCTTGTGAGACTGAACTCTTAACATGTGGAATCTGATGCTATCTCTGATTAGAAGGTGTCAGAAGTGAATTGAATGATAAGACACCCAGCTGGAATCTTGGAGAATTCCTTGGATGTGTGAGGAAACCCTCCCCACGTATGAGGATTTTTAGGCTGCTTAATTTTAAAATGGTTTATGATGAGGACTTTTAGGCTGGTTAGTTTTAAAACTACAGATGAGATTCAGGCTCCAAGGAGTGGAATTTGTTTACCCCTTTGTTGGGAAACATGTAACTGACCCCCCCCCCCCCCACAAATCCTCCTTTGTCTTTAGATTCTTATCTAAAAGTTGTGGGACCGCCAAATGGCCAGACCATACAGGCACTGATACCATTTTAACTTTTTTACATATTCTTTGTCTTGTAAAGAGATAACTCACATACCTATGCCTTAAATTTAGCCTTACTCTCCACCCAACTTTGCGGCAGCAGCAGCAGGAGCTCTGACTGCCCGTGGGTCTTGTCCCCACGCACCAGCTCTGCCTGCCCATGGGTCCTGTCCCCATGCCAGCGGGGCAGCAGCAGCAGCAGCAGAAACTCTGACTGTCCGTGGGTCCTGTCCGCATGCTATTCTACTCTCTAAATAAAAGAGCACTACTGCCAGATCTTAAGAGTCTAAGAAATCTTTCTTTCGACTCCTCGGCTCACCGACCCCGCATCACCCACCACCACACACAAACACATGCTGGAAACTGGTAACCGGAATCATTAGAAAGGAAAGATGAAAAAACAGGTAAAAGTTGGGATGATGGGATATGTTAACATATTTATAAATTAATCATGTTCTTAGGTAAGTCTCATAACGATATAAACTGCATCCTTACTATGTTCAATTTCTGGTGTTGAGACATTATTATCACCTCTACAGTAAAGAAAAAAACCAAAGTTTCAGACAAAGAGTAAAATATTTGACCAGCATCTGTTGCTATTCCTAAATACCTACCCTTGAAATGATATAATTTTACTATTAAAGTTATAGAGTTCTACCAATAAGCTGATACAAGGTAATTTCTTGGATAAAAATAGGACATTTGAACCTGATGCTCAAAAACATATCTATTAACATAAATGGCAGGATTCTAACTTTTAGTTTAAACTAAACATACTTTTATTTTTCTACCTATATCATAACATATTTGTTAGGACAGCTTTAATAGTTATCACTATTGAGAATTAAGTTTTAAGTTTATTGTTTTTCCCTTTGATTATAATAAACACATATTTTTATGGTAGGAGAAAATGTAAATTAAATAACATAAAATCTTGAGTGGTAATTAACATCTTTATTGGTTTCCATTATTTTTAAAATACATTTGGGATCATAGAATAAATAAAATTTTCCATTCAAGTTGTTTTACAAGTTAAAGTTAGCACTGTTTTTTCATTCTTCCAAATTAATAAGTAGCCTTCAATAACAAGTTAGTGGCTTCCTAAAGTAATGATTCATTGAAGTATCATAAATTGCTTAACCATCCACTGACAATTACATGGTTTAGTTACAGTTCATAATTTTATTATAAATAACACTATGATAAGCATCTGTCTTTTCAAATCTATGTTCCATTATCTCTTAATTTCCTAATATGTACTGACAGAAAATGAGTTATTGACACTTAATTACTTTTTATTATTTCAGGTAAATGCTAGAAAATTGTTACTGGAAATGGCATACCACTAAAATTACCAATATGGCAAATGAGAAATATAGATTAAAAAAATCTTCCTTACAAAAAAATGGAAAAGCAAATACAGGTATAATTCATTTTACTGCATTTCACTTTATTGCACTACACAGATATTCTGAATTTTATAAGACCCTCCACCAGCAAAAAGATCATGCCTTGCTGAAGGCTCAGATAATGGCTAGCATTTTTTAGCAATAAAGTATTTTTTAATTAAGATATGCACATTATTTTTTCAGACGTAATGCTATTGTACACTTAATAGACTATAGTATAGTGTAAACATAACTTTTAAATGTACTGGTAAACCAAAATATTTATGTGTGACTCACTTTATTGTGATATTCACTTTATTGTGGTGGTCTGGAACTGAACCTGCAATATCTCCAAGTTATGCCTGTACACACACCCATGCACACAGACGTTCTACACACATTGTGCATTCTTTAAAATTCATATCTGAGCCAACAAAATATCTAAATATTTAAATGAATAAATAAATATTTAAACAAACAAATTCACAAGTAAATGGAGTTAGTAAGAGCAAGTCTATATACTGCAAATGAAGGGGAGCTAAAGAACTGAGCAATAAGCTATAAGCTGATATTGAACAACCAGGAGTTAGTGGGAAATGAAGAGCATGCATTTGTTTTCGTAATCCTCATATTTAAATTTAATTTGCACATTGGTAATCTGAGAATGGAGCCATGTTCCTGTAGGGCATTATGAAATCAGAAATCTGAATAAAAATATCGACTAGGAAATACACGGACCTACTAACACAGGAAAGGTAACTTTCTCGTCTTCCCTGAGAAACTGGGAAGTATCAGATACTATTAACAACAGGATTAGTTATCCTGAAACTTAATATCATTGCTAAGTAAGATATACATCATAAAATAAATGTTAACAATGATTAAAGATACTAAAGTGAGGAATTAAAATATGAAGCATGAGAACACACTATCAAACGCTAATAGAACAAATTTAAAAATGTACAAATAACTACATAAGTTAAATTTTTCACATAAACACTAGACAATAGTGAACTGGAAAATGGATATGAGAAAAGAATCTGGACTTCTACACAGGGTTACAGCATTTGGAAACAGATGAGAAGATAGAACAAGAAGGACTGACATATAACTTATGCACATTGCAAGTGGAGACAATTGAGACAATGGAAGAAAAGCAATATTCAAAGAGGTGGCTGACATGGCTAATAATTTTAAACATGTAGTGAAAGACGTGATTCAGATTAGGAAGCACACTATGCCTTGAGAAGAATAAGTATAAATGTATTTACATGTAGATATATGGTTGTGAAACTCAGAATAATGAGTACAAAGAGATGATACTAAAAGTAGTCAGAGAGAACAAATTCACCATCCAAATAATAATAAGTAGACTAAGAGAAGACTTCTAAACAGCAGCACGATGTGCCAGAAATAAGGAATACTAATACAAATAATAGCTTCCACATGGTGAATATAAATGCCAAATTTTCTATCCAAGCATTATCAATCAAGAGTGAGGACAATTTAAAATATATACACATAAGGTTTTAGAAGGTTTCTGACTAACAAACCTTGTTGAATAAATTTCAAGAGGATATAACTCAGGGAAAAAAATTCAACCCAAAAGGAAGAAATAAAGTAAAAGAAGTGATAGTGAACAAAAGAACTGATACACACATGGTTAAATCTAAACCAATACTGACCACCCTAAAGATAATAAAAAATCCCTTAGTTTCTGAATACTCAAACAAGATGGATATAATATAAGGAAGAAAGAAAATGTAAAAAGAGGCTTGTAGGAAAGTTTATAATATTGAATGCATACATTAGAAAAAACAAAAGATCTAAATTCAATAATCAATGCTTCCACCTTAAGAAACCAGAAGAAGAAGATTAAATTAAATTCAAAGTAACTGGAAGAAAAGAAATAATGAAAATTAGAGCAGAAATCAGTCAAATTCAAAACAAAAAACCTACCAAAAAATCAACAAGATCAAAAGTTGGTTGTTTGAAATGACCAATTAAATTGATAAGCCTCTAGCCAAACTAACTAGGGAAAAAAGGGAGATGCTACAAATTACTACTATCAGTAATGATTGAAGGGCGATCACTACAGATCCCATGGATGTTGAAAAGATAGAAAAGGAATATTATGAAAAACTCTATGCCCACAAATTTCAAAACGTAGGAATAGATCTATTCCTTGAAAGACACAATCTGCCAAATTCACAAAAGAAGAAATAGATAATCTGAATAGGCCTATATCTGTAAATGAAATTGAGTCAACCATTAATAAGCTTCCAAAATAGAAAGTACCAGGCCCAGATGAGTTCAATGATGAATGAATACTGCCAAATATTGAAGGAAGAAATTGTCCCAATTCTCTATGATTTCTTTCAGAAGATAGAAACATAGGGAATACTTCTTTTTATGAATCCAGCCTAATACCAAAACCAGATAAAGACTTTACAAGAAAAGTTAACTACAGAATGCTATCTCTCATGAACATATGGACCAAAATCTTCAACAACATATTAGCAAATTCAATCCCACAACGTGTGAGAATTATACAACAGGATCAAGTGAGATTTATGCCAAATCTGTAAGTAAGGTGCAACATTTGAAAGTGAAAGAATATAATTCACTGCATTAAAAGACTAAAGAAGAAAAATCACATGATTATATCAACAGATGCGAAGAAGTATTTGGCAAAATCTAACACTCGTTCAAGAGAAGAACTCTCAGCAAACTAGAAGTACAGGGGAACTTCCTCTAATCAATGGAAAACGCCTACATAAATCTTACAGATAACATCATGCTTAAGGGTGAGAAACTAGAAGGCTTCCTGCTTATATCAAAAAGAAGGCAAGCTTGTGTCCTCTTACTACTGCTTTTCAAAATCACACTGGAAGCCTCATTAACACAATAAGACAAGAAAAGGAAATAAAAGTTATACAGATTGTGAAGGAAGAAACAAAACTGCCTTTGTTTACAGATGACGTAAGTGTCTATGTAGAAAGTGTGAAACAATCAACAGAAAAATTATTTGAGCTAATAAGCAATTATAGCAAAATTACAGGATACAAGGTTAATATACAAAAGTTAATCACGTTCCTATAAACTGGCAATTAACAATTGAAATTTGGAATTAAAAATAAAGTACTATGATTTTTGTTTTTGTTTTTAATTTCACTGACAAAGATTTGCCCTGAGCTAACATCTATGCCAATCTTCCTCTATTTTGTATGTGGGTCACTGCCACAGCATGGCTACTGACAAGTGGTGTAGGTCTGCACCTGGGAACTGAACCCAGGCCACTGAAGGAGAGCATGACAAACTTAATCACTATGCCTTGGGACTTGCCACTACAGTACCGTTTATATTGTTGTCATTGCATGTCATCAAGTCAGCTCAGGCTCAGATTCCTGGTGACCCTTTGAATGAGTGATGTCCACAATGGCCTGTCCTCAACAGCCCTACTCAGTTCCTGTAGATTCATGCCTGTAGTTTCCTTTATGGAGTCAATCCATCTCATACTTGGTCTTCTTCTTGCCTGCTGCCTTCTACTTTTCCCAGCATTACTGTCTTTTTCAAAGAATACACCTTCTCATGATGTGTGCAAAGGAGGGTAGCAGTAATTTCATTATTTTTGCCACTAGTGATTATTCAGGTTTAATTTGCTCAAGGACTTACTTTTGTACATTTCCAGCAGTCCAGGGTTTCCATAGGGCTCTCCTCCAACACCATATTTCAAACGAATTCGTTTTTTTCTCTTCAGCTTTCTTCACTCTCCAGCTTTTGCACCTGTACATAGTAATTGAGAATATAAGGATATTAATAATCTTTGCCATGGTCTCTAATGACACTTCCTTACACTTGATCATCTTTCCTGATTCTTTCATTAATGCCCTTCTGAGTCTTAGTCTTCTTTTGATTTCTTGGCCACAGTCTAAATCTAACAAAATATGAACAAGGTCTCTAAAAGAACACTACAAAACTCATGAAAGATATGAAAGAAACTAAATTAATGGAGAAATATTCTGCATTTATAGATAGCAGACTCAATCTTGTCAAGATGTTAGTTCTTCCCAACTAGATCTATAGATTCAATGTAATCCCAATCAAAATCCCATCAAGTTATTATGTGGATATCAGCAAATTGATCCTAAAGTTTATATGGAGAGACAAAAGACCTAGAATAGCCAAGATTATGTTTAAGGAAAGGAAAAAGACAGAGGATTGACGCTGCCCAACTTCAAGACTTTCTCTACCATACAGTACATAAGACAATGTAGTATTGACAAAAGAATAGACAAATAGATCAATGGAACAGAATAGAGAGACCAGAAATAGACCCACACAAATATAGTCAACTCATCTTTGAGATGGAGAAAAGCTAGAAAATCTAAATGACCTTGTTTTTGACAATAACTTTTTAGATACAAAATACTATTGGTACAATGCATGAAGGAAATAACTAAGTTGGACTTCATTAAAATTAATAGCATTTTGTGCAAAAAACACTGTCAAAACAATGAGAAGTAAAGTCACGGACTCTAAGAAAATGTTTGCATAAAACGTATCTCATTAAGGACTGTTATCCACAATATACAAAGAATCCTTAAAACTCAACAATAGGAAACTAACTACCTGATTTAAAGTTGGGCACAAAATCTGAAAAGATACCTCATCAAACAAGATGAATGTGTGGCAAATACGTGTATAAAAATATGCTCCACATAATATGCCATTAAGAGTCATAAATTAAAACAATGAGATACCACTACACACCTAATAGAATGGCCAAAATTTGAAAACACTGACAACACCCAATGCTTATGAAGATGTGGAAGAACAGAAACTCTGTCATTGCTGGTGGGAATGCAAAATGTGAATGCCACTTTGGAAGAGTTTGGCAGTTTCTTACAGAGCTAAACTTATTCCTACCATAGGATCCAGCAGTCATGCTCCGTGGTATTTACCCAAACGAATTGAAATATTATGTCCTCGAAAAAACCTGAACACAGGTCTTTATAGAAGCTTCATTCATAATTTCTAAAACATGGGAATAACCAAGAGGTTCTTCAGTAGGTGAAGGTAAATAAACTGGGATACTTCCACACAATGGAGTATTATTCATCACTGAGAAGAAGTGAGCTATCAAGCCATGAAAAGACAGGCAGGAACATTGACTGCATATTATCAAGTAAAAGAAGCAAATCTCAAAAGCCTACATACTGCGCCATTCCAACCATATGACATTCTGGAAAAGGCACAACTATGGGGACAGTGAAAAGATCACTGGTTGTCAAGCGTTAAGGAGGAGGGGGTATGAATAGACAGAGCACAGAGGATTTTTAGGGTAAATTCTGTATGATACTACAACAGAGAATGCATGTCATTATAAATTTTTCCAAACCAATAGAATGTGCAACACTGAGTGAACTGTAATGTAAACTATGTGCTTTGGGTGATGCTGCGTCAATGTAGGTTCATTAATTGTAACAGATGTACCACTGTGGTGCAGGATGCAGCTAGTAAGAGAAATTGTGCCTTGTGGGGATGGGGGTATGTGGGAACTCTATGTACTCAATTTAGCTATGAACTTAAAGCTGCTCTAAAAAATAATCTGTTAAAAAACAGAGGGAGACAATTAAATATTGTCAAAGAATGAATGCTAAGCAATTTGTCATTTAAAACTGCATTCAACTGAATTTCTCCATTTCTTTCTTTTAACACTAGTTTAGAAATCATATTTTGTACTTCTTTAGCATGCCTACTTGACTTTACAATGTCTGAATTTTATCATTCTCTACCTTCTTTGAAAAAATACAGAGATAATTAGATTTGGTTTTTTTAATCAAAGTAATCAAGGTATATTTTGTATAAACCCATTCCTGTAAGTATACAAAAACATTAAAAATAAAAGGAAGAAAGCTACACTAGAAAAATAAAGAGAACTATTATAGTTTATTTTGACTCATATCAATGTAACTTTAACGTAAAAATAATTCTTAGGGAAAAAACAGGTATAATGCATAATGACAACAATTTTGAGTTTGTTTGCCCTTATGATATAGTTTAAAATATGTAAAGCAATATTGACATAATTACAAGCAGACATTTTCAACTCTATAATCATAGTGAGATATCTTAATATATTTTAGTAATTCATAGAGAAAGTAGACAAAAAATTAGTAAGGTTATAAAAGAATTCCATTGGGCGCATCAGGATTAACTTGGGAGGAACGAGCTAGGTGTAAGTGTTGATGATTTTTGTATTTAAATTGTGTTCTAAACAGAGCATAGACACTACTGCATAAAAACCTCCTGTAACTAATCTCTCCAGTGAAAACATTTAGAGTATCAATTCTCTTTTTATCACAGGACATCTCTGCATAACTATTCATGAACACTTAATTGAAATATATGATAAATGTTTGGTTTATTATAGTAAAACATTATAAGGTAATTATTTTTAATAGCTCTCTATAAAATAGTAGTTCACCATTTATAACTAGCACTTAGCAATAATTTTAAAGATGGGCTAATTAAAAATGCATTCCTATGGCATACAATGATTTATTATAATTAAAAATATGTCCATTTATATAAATATCTATGGAAAATGCCTTATAACATACACAAAAGTAGCTCTTTGAATAAAATTTCACCTGGAAAAATCAGGGACATTGTTTCTTTCTGTAAATCTGGACAGCCTGTTTCACACTCTACTGTAAGTGGATAGATGATGTATCATAAAATTTTAATGTAATGAAACTATTTTAGGAAAAGGAGAAAATAGTGGATATATTACATGAATCATGTAATACTTAACTTGCATAATATATTTAATCTGAGATCATTATTTGTTTTGGTTTTCATGTTTATTCTGTGTCCTGTAGAAGAAACTTAAATCCAAATATAGTAAGTTATAGAATTTTTTTAAAAAACAAGCTTGTTCGATCATGAATTTGAAACAAAAGTCTTCTTACCAGATCATTCTGTGTTTTAAAAGACCTTTAGCTGATTTATGCAGAACTTATCCCCAAAGAACTGTATTGTATTACTTCATTTTTTTTTTCATTTAAAGGTTCGATCCTACAGTATTGATGCTTCAATATATTAAAAATTAAAGAGATTTCTACTCAAGGAATTTATGAAAAACAAATATTATATTCTTTCCTAGTCTTAAAGGCTTAGAATTATTAGGTTTGCAGTACAACCTGAAGCAAGCCAAAAGAGTACCTGAAATATTTTGAAAATTAAAAGAGAATAAAATTTTTTAAAGCAAACTCTTGAAATCTAAATTGTTTTAATTTTGTAGAAAAGCGTCGGTCAAGAACCAAAATTAAGTACTAGCCCAGGATATTCAAAGTAAAATAGGTGGTGATATTTCCTTTATTAAAAAGAAGCATTTTCTTGTTAATGTTGAGTATTCTGAGATAGACAATAGAATATTTGTCCATTATGTTAGAGTCTCAAAAATATAAAGGAACCCTCCCATCTATTTTCTGAATTAGTATCCTCTATTAAAGGGTATTTTATTGTTGATTTGAAGCCTCATATATGCACATTCTACATATTTTCATAGTGGCAACAATGCTCTTGTACCCAAAACCCAAATTGTTATGGAAGGTTGTTTGTTTTAATTTTAAAATTATCTGTAATAAAAATGAGCAAAAGTTTGCTAAGCATTCGTCCTCCGGAAGAACTATGGGCGGAATCAAGTGTAACTGTTAATCTCAGAGTAAGAAGCTATTTATGAATACTTATACTCCACATTATTGCGGCTGTCAGACAGAGTACAACTGCTGACAAGATGTGATTCTTGTATTTAAGGATTATACGACCTATTTAAGAGGAAGCATACGAAATAGTGAGGGACAAAGATATGTGTCATTATATTTGCATATTTACAATTACATTAAGTCGCTGGATGCTAGTTCTGAACCTGGGCTACTAGACAAATTTTAGCTCTTAATTATATCCTACCACTCTGCACCTCTATTTAACTAGGCTCAGCCACTCCGCATTTACAGGTCCTATGACCCACCAAGAAGATTTGTACATTCTCTGTCTTTCATAGCCCAGGACTGAGAGCTCTTGTCAACTCACACTTAACTTTGCTCAGATAGAACAGAACATTAGGCGACAGGACTATCCTTATCCACTAGCAAATTCAAGATCAGTGTGTGTTAAGTACACAGGAGAAATATTAGATTCTATTATAAATAATATTCTATTGTCTATTATGAATAATAATATTGGCAGGAAAAATTATAAGTATAGGAGTTTAAATTTCTGCATTCTATAATGAAGAGAGGCATTTTCGTGTATGATCACCCTAAAACTTTAAAACACATTGAAAAAAATGTATTTTTAGGGGGTAAACAGTGGGAGAAGATAAAAAGTATTTTTATTCTTCACTATTTTTTTAAGATCTTATCTATTCCGTGAGCTAAAGAAAGCCTAAAGATATTATAAGATGAAGAAAAGTGTTATTTCCTTTCCAATTTGTTTCCCTCCCACTGCTTTAGAGAGAGTGTGAATTCCTCCCAATTTCTAAAGCACAATGATTGTCAGTCTTAGCTTATGTTGTTGTGAGTTTCTACCATTATCTTTGCCTCATTGGTATTTTACTGAGAGGTAGTAAGAAATGGTAATAACAGCTGCTAGGCAAACACAACTTTAATCATGTTATAAATCATCATAACGACGCTTCAAAAGGCTTATTAGATCCTAAAATATATGTGTAGATAAATAAAAAGGTGAAATTCAGATGAACTGATTTGAGCACTAATGCTCGTTACGTAACTTCCCTCACTGCTGTAACATTGTGCCAGTGGCGTAAGAGTAAATATAATTTGGGGAACAAACCTCAACTTTGGAAGAACTTCAGTTTATTAGGTGGCAACTTATATGTTTTATTTTTAAATTTTATTTTCTGAAAATTATATAATGACTGTTGGCTTGTGAATCATCAACAAAATGTTCATTCAACAACTTATTAAAAAAATGTTCCATGGATACCTACTATGTACTTATTGGTACATTTATTCACTTATAATGATTTATTGCTTATCTAGTCTTTAGAAGGCATTATCCTGGTTACTGAGCATCTACATCAAACAAGAGAAAGAGAGATTATTCTTGCTTTTATCAAATTTATGGTCTACAGAGACTCCATGGAAGTAATTACCCAAGTCAACATTTATTCTCTCTTGTTGGACAATGAATATACACATTCTATCTCCAGGAAACACATAATTTAATCACATGGATAAAACATTCATACACAAAAGTTAACTATGTAAATCAACATTATAAGTGGAATGCTGTGGTGGACACAAAGAAGCACAGCCCAAATTGTCCTTTCCCATGCAAGGGCTTGCTGCCCCAGCCATGAATCAAGCCTCCCTTTGTCAGTGTTTTCATGATTTGGCGCAGCTATTGAAAGCCATGTCATGCAAGGGCATGCTCTTCCTGTGATGACCCAAATCTAATAACTGATCAAGGCAGGGGTGAGAAAGCCCAGTCCCACCTTGAATTGAGGGACAATTCTAGCGGGTCATAAATGCTTCCTGACTCCATATGAGCTTAGTTAAAGCTTGTTCTTTGCAGTTTGACTCCTCCCTCTGATCAATCCTTCATCTATCCACCTCTCTTTTACAGTTGTTATCTCCTAGTAAATACCCTGCACACCAAACTCCACCTTACCATCTGGTCTACTTTTGAAGAAACTGAACTGTGATATTTGGTATTGGGAGTCCTAGAAAGGAGGTGATAATGTGAGATTTGGGGAGCTATATCCCACATTGCCTAGCTGGCAATGAAGACCCTAAAACTGCCAATAGGTAGAGCACAGACAGCTCCTAGCATAAAATGGTGATCCAATGTTTAGAACTCTCACTTGTTGTGAATTGTGATGATTTACTCATAGAAGGGAATGCACTAAAGGCTGTGATTTATCAGGCAGCCAAGGAGTTTGGAAGGAAATAGTAAGTCTAAGGATAATGTGATTGGCTATCGCTAAGTGCCATGGATATCCTATAGAAATACAAGTACAAGATGTCAGTGATTAACAGACAGTTGAAAAGTATGTATGAAAACCACAACCTCCCTAGAAATTTACAAGGAAGCTCTCCTATTATGCATCAGGAAAGCAGAAGGCAGAGAAAGAGGAAGATCAGGCCCAGAGATTAATAATTGGACCATTCCAAAGAACTCCAGAGAAAGTTAAATGCCAACCAAGCAGATATGTTATTCCAAGGCCAGGGCCATGGCTGAAAATAAACAGGTTCTTAACAGTTGAGATGGGGACATCTGGGTGAATACTTATGAAAATTTTGAACCCACAGACTTTTAGGAAACCTTTGAGTATGCAAAAATGGCACATCTCTTTCTCTTAAGAATTAATACTGCAAACTTACTTGGAAAAAATATAGATGCCTTATTAAGCAAAACAATATCTGCCTCCCCTTTTCTCCTTCAATTTGGCCTACAACTAGAGTTAAGTCATGGAATAAATTAATTGGAGGTGTGCTTTGTCTAATAAGGAAAAAAGCCAGGAATATATCCCCCTAAAGTGACAAGACCTAGGCAACACATACCAGCAGGAGCCAGGGAAAAATGTATGGGACTAGATCTTCAGGGTACTTAATCTAAGGGCCTGGAAGATAAAACTGGCTCAGGGAGCACTTATTCATTTGGGATCATTTTTCTAAAACATAGATTTAAATGCTCTAGCAATGACCATGAGGTGTGGAAGACTAAATACTAGCATGGCTTCTAGGGGTGGGGAAAAAGCAGTGGCCCATGAGAATTGAAATTAAAATCCAAGAATTGCATGGCACTGTGGAAAATAAGCTTAAAAGACTCAGCAATATGAACATGCTGGAGTGAATAAACCATGTAAGGCAGGAGTACTCACCATCGAGGACACAGAGGAGATGCTATTACCAAGGCCTTTAGGAATGTACTGCAGAGACACCAGCAGTATTGAAAAGTTTGGTGGTGGCTCCCCGCTGTAAGGAGGGCTGACAGTAGGAGGGACTCGCTATAGCAATGACAATGATAGGATCCTGGAACAATCAAGGCCAGGCAGCTGGGATAAATATTAGACAATAGGAGGATGCAGTTATCATAGTGAGCTGCAGGGTCAGAATGACAGCCTAGGGTTCTTCACCCACAGAGTCATAGAGATTGCGAATAGAACACAGCATCCCTGCAAGCAAACTAGGTGGGCAACTGACAAAGGTCCTATTCAACTTGTACCATCCAGAAGAAATCAAGGATGGGTGGCAGGATGTGGGCACTCATTCCAGGAAGAGTCACTATCCTTTCCCCAGTTTCCAGACTTGAGCCAGTTTTCAGATCTCCACCCATAGTCTTATTTTCTCAGCTGTGTCTAGTCTATTGATGGGCCCATGAAAAACATTCTTCATCGCTGTCAGTATTTTTTGATTTCTAGCATTTCCTTTCTTAGAGTTTCCATCTCGCTGTTTATATTACCCATTTGTTCTTGCATGTTGTCCACCTTTTCTATTAGAGCCCTTAGCATACTAATCATAATTGTTTTAAGTTCCCAGTTTGATAATTCCAAGATTTCTACGATCTCTGAATCGGGTTCTGATGCTTGCTCTGTCTCTTCAAACTGTGATTTTTGTCTTTTAGTATGCCTTTTAATGTTTGGTTGAAACCAGGACGTGATGTACTAGGTAAAAAGAATTGAGGTAAATAGGTGTTTAGTGTGACGTTTTATGTTTATCTGACTAGGGGCTGGGCTGTATTTACTATTTGATGTAGCTGTAGGTGTCAGGGGCTAAAATTTATTCCAGTATCCTTGTTTTTGTCTTCTCTGTTGTGTTTGGGTTTCCCTAGAGATTTCTTCTTAAATGAGGTCTGAGTCTTGCAGCTGTTTTGCCTGTAACCCCTGTTGTTATTAGGAGCTCTATTGATGTGGTACTAAGGTATGGGGAAAGGAAGGGAAGCATTTCATAATCTTATGATTTGGTCTCAGTCTTTTAGTGAGCCTGTGTCCCCAGGCTGTGACCTTCACATTGTTTCTCAGGCTATCTCCTTGCCCCCTTCAGGTGAGACAGAAAGGCTAGATAGGGCTGGGGTTGTGCATTTCCCTTCCCTCAGGTCAGTTAAGCTCTGGTTACACCCAACTCAGCTAAACTCTGCTAAAATAGTTTCTCTTGAAAGCAGACATTTTTAAGAAGAACAGAATTCTCTAGGTGTGTTGTCAAATGACAACTTTTCCCTTTCCCCTATCAGAAACTTTAGGGGTTTTTCTCCAGTCTTCACTGTGAAAACCTTGTAGGATTCTTGGAGATGAACAATTAAACAATTTTGGAGACCCTTTAAGTCTGGGCACCTCTGGGGTTTTTATGTCTCAAATTTGTCCACAATGAGCATCCAGCAATTTGTAAATTAGCTTAGGTTTTCCTACCACAGCACTGGCTCCTATGAAAGTTCTGCTCCTGGGCTCTGCCCTGGTAATTTGATTCCCGTAAGTTGGTAAGATTCTCTGTATCTGCCTGTCTGTGTCTCCAATTTGGGGGTCAGTGGTTTGTTTTGTGACCTTGATTCTCTGAGGTAGCTAAGAAAAGATGTTAGTTTTCAGTTTGGTCAGCATTTAGCTTGCTGCAAGATTGGGAGTGATGACTTTGCAGCCTGATTGTACAGGAATTTGGAGATCAAATACTGGATTTGTGTTTGAAGCAGTTCCTACAACGGCTGGTGTCACAGTAACGGGTTGGTCAGGTAAGATTATTATTTCTCCACGTCCTCAAAAAGTGTCAGTGATTATCTACCATGGTAGTTATTTTTATAGATGCTAAAAAGTTATTTGATTGAATTTAACCTTCACTTGTTATACAACTATTAGAATAAGAATAGGCTAAGTTTCTAACATGATAAAGGATATCTATATAAAATATTAGCAAATATTATTCACAATAGTAAAATAGTAAGAGTGACTCCATTATAATGAGTTCAAAAACAATGATATCTACTCCTGTGTTCATAATTTAATCCTGTTTTAAAAGTTTTTTAAAGGAATCAAAAGATAAAATATGAGTTATAAATATTGGAAAGGAAGAAAATAAATTTTCTTTAGTTGCATCTTCTCTTGGGAAGGAAAACAAGAGAAGCAACTTTAAAAATATTAAAATCCTCATGAGAATTCAGAAAATATGTTCTTTATTAAATAAATATGCAGAATTAAATTGAATTACCTAATATCTGCAAAAATCAAGCTGAAAACAATGTAAGGATATAATTTACAATAAAAATAACAATAAAACACCTTAGCACAAACAATAAGACTTATTTTCCTTTTTAAAATAGATAAAAATTTATAGGTGAGTAGAAAAGAAAATATGGATAAATGAAGATTCATAGGATGTTTCTAGATGTAAAACTATACTACTATAAAGATGTTCAGTCTTTCCTTGGTAATCTATAAAATTAATCTAATTTAAATCAAAATTTTAGTTTTCACATATTGGATAATTAAAGCCATCAAAATATTAATCTTTTTATGCATTCTCTGAAAGCCATTTAATCCAATAAGAAGAGCATATCAAATTCATTGTATCCCAAAGGAACAAAAACACTAAAAATTTCAATAACACGTATGTAGGAAAATAAACATTCTAAAACCATTACAGCCAGTTCTAGAGTACACAATGGAGCTGAGAATCAGGCAAATATATTGGGAGGGAGAGGGCAGTGGCATAATACCCGTACCTGAAGAGAGGCAAAATTACATCTAGCCAAAAAAAAAAAAAAAAAAGAACTCTACCCTTGTGGGAAAATGCTTAAAATAAATCTGAGACTGGTTCCATCAGAAAATTGCATTGATGGGGAAACAATGGAAAATCTTGAGAGCTCATAGGAACAGGCGTGCCAGTCTCGAGTGGTATCAGAAACTAGGAGGGGAGTGGTTAACTTAGAACAGAGAAATGCCTGTTAGAAACTTGGAAGAAAAAGGGAAGAAAGTAACAGAAATTCATGATTCTAAAGAAACAAGATGATCATAAAAGCAGAAGACACAACCATCTCCCACAAAAAAACGCTATTCATTACTAAAACTGTAATTCACTATGTGGGAGGCAATTCTCCATGGGTTTTTTAATGTTTCTACTTATATTTGGGGAAGAACACTATTAGCCTGTTTTCTGGCCCATCTTTTTAAAGACAGTTGAATAGCAAGCAATTGGGAAGGTAGAGAAAATACTTTCCTCTGGACAAGGTTTGTTTGAAGCTCATTTAAAAAGATTTGGAATTGGGCTCAGCCTGGTGGCATCATAGTTAAGTTTATGTGCTCGACTTTAGTGACATGGGGTTCTCAGGTTCAGATCCCAGGCACGGACCTAGCACCACTTGTCAAGCTAGATGCTTTGGTGGCATCCCATATAAAATAGAGGAAGATTGGCACAGATGTTAGCTCAGCAACAATCTTCCTCACAATAAAAAAAAAAAAAAAAAAGATTTGGGATTACTAAGATCTGTGCTCCACAGGTGTGATACAAACCCACTGAATGCAAAGCACCCCCAAGACCATTCCATGTTACCCACATGGGACTTTAGGAGCAAGTGAAATTGACGTGAGCATGAAGCACGCAACAATTGCTGTGTTGTGAGTAGTAAAGACTTTTGTTTCTGTCTTCTGCTAACGTCTATAAAGCGATGGCAGGCTCAGTGGCTGACTTAATGAGCATTGTAAAATCTCTGATTCTTTACAGTACTTAACTCACTATACATAGCAGTAGGGAGGTTTTGAACTAAGAATGTACCTCTTGATATTACTGGTCCTGAAAAATTGAGACATTTGAAAAAGAGCTGAAAAAGGAAAGCAATATCTGTACAATTGATGGACATACTCACTGCTAAACAAGCACAAATCAAGACAACATTGTAAAGCAGAACTCCTTATGAAAAAATGCACTTTCAGAAATTTAAAAACTCATAATGGAAATAGTCAAAATATAGATGAGGGAGCTGGCTCTGTGGCCTAGTAGTAATGTTCAGTGTGCTCCACATTGGCAGCCCGGGTTTGGTTCCCAGACATGGAGTTACACCACTCATTGATGGCCATGCTGTGGTGGCAACCCACATACAAAATAGAGGAAGATTGGCATCAGGTATTAGCTCAGGGCAAATCTTCCTCAGCAAAAAAAAAAAAAAAAAAAAAAGGTGAACCTTAGAAAATGAATAAAAACACAAAATCATTACCAAACAAATCTTAAATGAAAGGTGCTAATAGGATTATAAATTTGTTTGAAAAGTTTAAAGGAGTTGAGAAAAGGAATGGAAATTGCCAAGAAAATGAAAATTAAAAGAAAGAGTTAGAGGGGACATGTTCCACCTCTTGGCGGCCTGGGGTTCTCAGGTTTGGATCCCAGGTGCGGACATGTCACCACTTGGCAAAAGCCATGCTGTGGCAGGCGTCCCACGTATAAAGTAGAGGAAGATGGGCATGGATGTTAGCTCAGGGTCAGTCTTCCTCAGCAAAGTGGAGGATTGGCAGTAGTTAGCTCAGCGTTAATCTTCCTCAAAAAAGAAAAAAAGTTAAAAACATTAGAGAAAAGAGAAAATTACGTACATATATGAGATAATCAACCCTGAATTGTAAAGAGCTAACTACACTAAAACTGGTATTCTGTGACTGACTTAAATTTAACTTATATTTTCCAGTCAAAAAAAAATGTGTGAAACATTTTGAGTTAATCAATTACCCGTCATAGGTTGTGTTCTCCAGGAACCAGATTCTGAGAGAGAGTTTAGATAGATATGAATGTGCAGACTGTTTACTAGGGAGTATCTTTGGGGACAACACCTGTGGAAGGGAGGAGAGCGTGTTGGATTGGAAATGGCCTGGCAAGGTTGTCCCAGTTTGGGCCAAAATGGCTTGAACTCCATCTGCTCCACCTCCATCAGTCACTGGATTGCCTGAGGAATAGCATGACCTTGGATGAGGAAGTTCTATGCAGCTGAGGCCAGTCTTAAGGGGCTGAGAGCTGAAAGCTGTTGCATTCCAGGAAATTATGTTCTAAGCAAGTGGAAAAACAAGCCTTTTGTCGAGTGCAGGTCAGGGTGGTGTATCACTGTGACTACTACTACCAACAAAATGTTTATTATCGAAATGAAAGTTTTTTCCAAGCATTTTTTAATAAAGTTCTTCAAATATATGGCACAATTGGAAGAATTTTAGTTATCGATATCTCCACCATACAAATTTTGTCATTTACATTTTATTATGCTGCTATATCACATATATATCAATCCATCTCTCTATCCATCTCTCATCAGTATGCTTCCACCAAAACATTTCAGATGCATATCATTAACTATGACATAATTATTTGTTTAAAGTTTTATGTAAGAATTGCATAAAATTAAATGCACAAATCTTGAGTGTATGTTTGCTGAGTTTTGACGAATTCGTACATCTACAAAACCCAAACCTCTATCAAAACGTAGATTGCTTGCTATCATCCCTGAGAGTGCCTTCATTTTTCTTCCCAGTTAATCCTCACACCCACCAAGAAGAAACCACTGCCCTGATATTGTTCGACCATAGTTGAGTTTTTCCTGTTCTAGAATTTCATGTTAATGAAATCTTATAGCTTATGTAAGGCTTTTGGTCCCTTGGTACAATGTTTTTACGTTTCATTGGTGTTGGATGGTTATCAGTTGTCTGTCACTTTTGTATAGCAGACTACTATTCTACTGCTGGGTCAAGTGTGTTAATAATTTTCCTACTGATAAACATGTGGGTTGTTTCCAGTTTTCAGCTTTATGAATAAAGCTGCTAAGAACATTCACATATAAATCTTTTTGTAAATATCTTTTCATTTCCCTTGGATAAATACCTATGAGTGGAATTTCAGGATCATAGGAGAAGTTTATGTTTAATTTTATAAGAAATAGCCAGGTGTTTTTCCAAAGTAATTGTACCATTTTATATTCTGATAGTATTTGAGAGTTTTGTTTCCTCTACATGCTTGTCAACATTTGTAGTTGTCAGTCTTTATAATTTTAGGCATTCTGGTGCCAGTGTAGTGTTATCCCATAGTGCTTTAATTTAAATATTCATGATAACTAATGTTGTTGAGCACTCTTCCATGTGCTTATTGATTCTTGGTGTATCTTCTTTTGTGAGGTAATTATTCAAATATTTATCCAATTTTTATTGGGTTACATTCTTACTGTTGCATTATAAGAATTATTGATATATCCTCGGTACCCAACCTTTGTTATATACGTATTTTGTGAATATTTTAACTAGTCTGTGGTCTGCCTATTTATTTTCTAAGTGTAGTCTTGGATAAACAAAAGTTTTTAATTTTGGTGATTTTCATTATCAATTTTTTTGTGATTATTGATGATTTATGTGATGCATCCAAGAAAATCTTTTTTACACTTAAGTTGTGAAAATATTCTCTAATGAATTCTAAAAATATTAAATGGAAAATTTTAGAAATAATTCATGTTTTAAATTACCTGCCATTCTCAGAAGCATGGTGAAATTTCTCACCGTCCTGCTGGGTTGTGAATCATCCTTTTGTCCAGTGTATCCAGCTGTGTAGGCCACCTGCCTGCTAGTCACTCAGTAGTCATCTCAATTATCAGATCGACAATCGCGGCATCACAGTGCTTGTGTTCAAGTCACCCTTATTTTACTTAATAACGGCCCCAAATTATCAACAATTTGGATAGGCCAAAGAGAAGCTTTAAAGTGCTTCCTTTAAGTGAAAAGGTTTAAGTTCTCAACTTAATAAGGAAAGAAAGAAAATTGTACGCTGAGGTTGTTAAGATCTGCAATAACTTATATTGCAGTATATTGTTACGATTGTTCTATTTTATTATTAGTTATTGTAACCTGTTACTGTGCCTGATTTATAAATTAAACTTTATTATAAGTATGTATGTATAGGAAAAAACATAGTATATATAAGGTTCAGCACTCTCCGTGGTTTCAGGCATCCACTGGGGGTCTTGGAATATATCCCCCACAAACAGGGGGGACTACTGTATACTTCTTTGCATTATTGGCTCTTCTAGAGATTACGTTATACATCTTTCATTTTTCACCCTTTATTTAGAGTTAATATTGTATCACTTCACTTTGTTTTAAGATTCGACATCATTCTCCTCCATTAAGGTCAGAAAAGATAGAACAATGACAATGGTGGAGTAGCAGTTTTCAACCTTTTTTTGCATAAGTTTGAAATGTTCTTTCAAATAAAACCTTGTGAAGCTCACTCTAAAAAACAGATTAACTCGCGGCATCTTACTGAAGTGGAAACAGATGCTAGGCTCCCTCGAGCGCTCTGGAGAAGCACTTAGGGGATTCTTCGAACCATTTGAGATTCACTAATGTAGAGATTGGATTTAGTAACCTAGAAGAACCCCTTTCAGTTCTAAATTATTTCATGTTATCCTTTGCGTGTGTAGAGACTGACATGGTGATGCACAAGTTTTGGGAGCAGGAGTATGGAAACTGGGAGGTCGTGGTGGAGTTGGTCGTGTAATCCTGCTATCGGTCCCTTCAGAATTATTGCTCTTATCAGTGCCCAGGGGCCATCAGGCTCACAGATGTGCATACCATGCTTAAGACATCCATGGCTCTCAATTTATTAATTTCCAGTGAGGCATCATTGCCATGGAAACTGTAAAACTTGACGTTTAAGTGATTAAAGACATTCTCTCCTATTAACGGAGATGAACAGGAGCCAAATTGTAATCTGACAATTTGCTACTCTACTGAGTGCAGAATTAAAGTAAAAGAGATATAAACCTTCTAACGAAAAGTCCTCAGGCTGAGATTGCCTGAGACTCTGTTTCCTAATACAGTGAAAATCTTTTCAGGGAAATAGAATTTTTGAAATTGGAGTCAGGCTCCCAGGTGGTCAGTGCTCAATGCGCCCTAACCAATTTCTGCCTTTAATCTTCAAGGTTGTGTCATCTTTAGGTGATAAGTTTATTTTTTTCCTCTATATTTACATGTGCTGTATTAATTTCCGAGGGCTGCTGGAACAATTATCATAAACTTGGTGAGTTAAAGCAATAGTAATTTAATTCTCTCACAGTTGTGGAGGCCAGAACTCCAACATTAAGGTGTTGGCTGAGTTGTGCTCTCTCTGAAGGCTCCCGGAAGACTCCTCTCTTCTTCTTCCTAGATTGTGGTGATTGCTAACAATCCTTGGCATTCCTTGGCTTGGAGCTTCATCACTCCAATTGCTGCCTCCATCTTCATGTGATGCTCTTCCTTGTGTGTGCCTCTGCGTCTTCAAATAGGCTTCTCCTCCCAATGTTTGTATCTCTGCATCCCAATTTCCCTCTTCTTATAAAGACACCAATCATTTTGGATTTAGGACCCACCCTAATCCAGTATGATCTCATTGGAACTCGATTACATTTACAAATAATCTATTTCCAAATAAGGTAGTTCTAAGTGGACGTGAATTTGGGGCTGACATGATCCAAGCCAGTACATACACCCGTCACATTGTCTAGTCAAACTTTAATGCATGTACGCATCATCTTATCTTACCCTATTCTATACTCTGATTCAAGGCAACTTTTCAGCCACTAATTTGCAAGTTATTTTGAGAGTGTATATCCTCCACTGTCCATTCTCTTCTTTTCATGTGCTACCTCATTGTTGGCATCCTTCCTCCACACTCTAACCTTGTGCCCTCATGCTTCTTTCTACCTGTCCTGTTTCTCAAACGCAGTTATCTCCACCACATCTGACCTCTAAAGTTTCTCATCCTGCCTGCGACATATTTCTCTCCTCTGTCTGCCCTCAACTTCCTCCCAGAGGGGTGCTAATTTATTTTTAATGTTTCATTTAAATTATAATTGGTTTCAAATCCTCAAGTGGAGAAGGATGGGTACCAGGCATAAAGCAAGGAGATGGTCCTGCAAGAGGTCAAGTACGTATTTCCAGAAGTTTAGATAATTTGGAAAAGCATGTTTTAAAATAACTATTGTTTTGATTTGCCTTTCAGTAGTCTTGTGGTATAATTTATTATAAGATTTCAAATTAATATAACGATAAATATGAAAAATGCCTGTTTATCAAAAGTCAGCATGGATTTAAAAACATTGAGAAACACTAACAAGATATTGTTCTCTTCAAATATATTTTCCACTGAAACAGATGTTGAATTTCTTGCTTAAATTATAACCTTAAAAAACTTTAGGAAGTGACTGAAATAAAAACACTGACTACAAAATCTATGATACTCTTAAAGAAATGTGTGAGAGTTATCCAAATCAAATAAGTCACCTTAACTATAACTACTTCAGGTCACAAGTTGTTTCTTGATATCTATACATACCGAATAATGTGCTCATATTCTTAACAAAGAAGTACAGTAGCTTCCTGTAACGGGGTGGTGTGATGGCTGAGATGATGGGCCCATGGCGCACTTCACACGCTACTCTATATATTCAGTCACAGGAACTCATTCTGTGATTCACTGAGACTGAGCACTAGTGGCCTGAGACTCTAGTTTTTCAGCTGGTCTTTAACTGGTCTAACAAAGAGTCAAAAAGCTGTTGGCATTTGTGGTTTGACATTAGTGATTTCAACTCTTTGAGGATATAGGTGCAGCGTAAACTTTAATTGCATCCTCCTTAGCCCAGGCTAAGTTTCTTCGCTAATAAAAAGAACTAGAGAGCTGCCCAGCATTCACATATGAATATGGCTCTGTTATTCTCCACTCATCATCTCAAAGGCATAATTGTCATTATATGTCTGAAGCAGTTACATAACATGTCCCTATTTTCCTTTATTTAATCTTATAAAATGAATAATATACTTTTATAGCATTCATGATATAGAGAATTGATAAAGGTCTCAAAATTATGCCTTGAGAAGGTCAAATATCAATGCTCTCTGCCTATGTTTATTTCACAGTAAGAAAATAGACTTTTTGGTTGGACTACTACAGATTACTCTGCCAGGAATCTACCTCACCTCCAGGCTCACTTACCCTCTGCCAAGACTCACCAGATTCTAACTGAGAGCAATCCAAAACAGCAGAGTATGTAGCATCGTGGCTAGGATTAGTCATTGTTAGACGATTTGAGCTTGAATCAGGGTTAGTAGACTGCTTTCTAGGCTATCTTGGGCGAGATTCCTGGCTTCTCGAAGCCTCAGTTTCTGTAGCTCTATACCAGGTATAACCATAATGACATTTCATAGGCTTATATTCAAAATAAAAATGAAGTAGTGCATTCATATCTTTTAGCACCCTCAAGAAAAGTTAGCTATTATTTAAAATTTCTCTCTTTTTTAGAAAATCTTCTTCTCTACTTATGATAAATAAAATTCGAAAGGCTCATGAGCAAATATTGGAGAAAAAGGGATTCTACTTACACTTATGCTAGATTATGTTGTGATACATAATAAAAATGACATAGCAAAAATTTAAGTGTAGTCACAGATACCACGTATCAAGAGCAGCCCAGTGGATCAACAAAGAATTAAGCATTTCTTTGATGACACAAAAGTTGTTTATAATAGATGACAATGATGGTGGTAGTGGTGGTAGTGGTAGGGATGATGATGTGAGCATATACAAAGAGCAAATTAAACAATTTATCTGAACAGAATTGCATCTCCAAGTAAAGTCTAGAGAGATTTTAATGAGACACAGCAAACATTCCTGGAACTTAATGAGGGAATACCTTATTTTGAGAGTTTAGCCAAGCTACACCCTTGTATTGCTGCCTTGGTATCCATTTTGTTTGGCCAAGTGGCCTTTAGGGGCCTTCAACTGACACGAGTCCCTTCAGGCAACCACATGGTCAGCCTCGGTAACAGCCAGCAAAGTCACAAGCAAATGTAAATTCGTGATAGGACTTCCCCAACAGCCCTTGTGATCAACAGTGCCTTCCACCTCCCAAGGCCTTTCCCTTGTGTGTCCCTTAGGTAAAATCCCCGTGTAGCTTACCAAAATCCTGCTCTTTTTGGTTTGAATTGACTAATCCGGACTTAGCCCGGGAATCCCAAAGCGCTCCACCCACGGCCCCTAATAAAGGGGACCTGTGCCCCAGGTCCTGCCTTTTTCTCTGCCTGCACTCTGCCTTGACCTTCCTGTATGACCCACTCTTCCTCCAGGACCTGTGAGTAATAAACTTCCGTGTTTTAATTTTTCTTGTGGTTTTTGTTGAACTGTGGCTCACCATCCAGCCTACTGGGCTCCACTTAACAAACGTTAATTTAACAAAGTCATGACACCTTAACAAACTCTTAATGCTACACGGTTTGCTATAAAGGAATGGGAAGAACAAAAACTTGAAGCGGAAAACCATACAGCATCAGAATTGGCTTCCAAAAATGGCAGACATAGGTTTATGGATGAGAATGTGACAATTTTTAAAGTGTTTTCTCTTGATTATGTAGGAATTATTCGGTATTATCTGAATCTCAACACATTTTCTAAATTGAATGTTCCCATTTTAAAGATAAGATAGCTGAGAAACACAAGATATCCTGATTTAACTAAAAAGTCACTTCTATATTTGAGACAGTAACTGCTTTTCCTCTGGTTTCTCTTGGGTATTATGCGTAACATTACAATATGAACAATAAAGACAATTGGAATGAGGAAGAGCCAAATAACTGCTAGCAAACAACTAAAGGAGAAAATAACAGGGGGAAAAGACAGAGATTCTTCAGAGGTGACACTATATAAGAAAACAAGTTGCAGGGCTTTTCAGAAGAAGGTAGTTTTGAGTTTTAATGCTTTTGCCATGAAACTAACTTCCCCTAAGACACTATTCTTATCCTATTGATATTAAAGCAATATAATACTTAGCTTAAAATTACTCAGCTGGGTCCTGTACTCCCTCTATATCTTGAAAGGGATAAACACTTCCTTTGTTGAATAGAAATAAAAATATGGAATACAATTCAGGCCACAAGGTACTGTCTTATAGTTGAAGCATCTGTTTTTCTTCATTCAGTAAAAACATTTCTCCCCAGCTACAATTTGTGACATAGGTTACAATGATTTTTAAAATTATGTTCAAAGGTGCTCTTATGCCATTCAGAATAACAGGAGCCCTTCTTCAATTTACCCAAGTACTGATAAGGTATCGCGGAGGGGAAGGGTTCCATAGTCCTATGAAGAGGACTCAGTCTTTTGGTGAGCCTGTATCCCTGGACCGTGACCTTCATTAGTGCTTCTCAATTATCTCTCCAGCCCCCTCCTGCTTAGATGAGATAGGATGGCTAGAGGGGGCTGGAGTTGGGTATTTCCCTCCCACTAGGTAGGTTGTGCTCTGATAACACCCATGCAGGTTAGGCTCTGGTTAGACAGTTTCTCCTGAGGGCAGGCCTTATTAAGAACACAAGGCTCTGAAGTATTTCAAAATGGTTCCTTTCCCCCTCCCTCTGCCAGAAGCATGAGAAAAATTTTTGTCTGATATTCCCTGTGAGGACCTAGTAGAACTCCTGGATATAAAACTTACAAAAGTGTGGGGGCCCCTCTCTGATAGGGTCCTCCTGGAGGTTTTACCTCTCAGACTTGTCCACACTGAGCCTCCAGCAACTCGTCAATTACAGTTTGCATTGCCCGCCCCTGGCACTTGTTCTTGAGGAGGTTTCTGCTCTTAGGTTTCTGCTCCCGTACGTTATGATTCTTTGTGTCTCCTGGTCTGTCTCTCCAGCTTTTGGGGCTACAGTTTGCCATGTGATCACATTTCTCGGAGGGATCTAAGAAGAGTTGTTGGTTTTTCATTTTTTTCAGCTTTTTATTTGTTGTTAAGACAGAGTGGTGACTTCTAAAGTTCTCACATGCTGGGCCGGAAGCTCGCTGGAAGAATTTTGAGGCTCATAATAGAGAAAGCCTAAATTGCCTCAACTTGACTGTTAGTAAAAATCAAGCCTTTATGACATTGCTGGTGAGGGCTCAAAAGGACGTGAAGAAAATGTTATTGGAAAGTGGAAGAAAAGAAATGGTCGTCAGGTAGTAACAAATAACTTAGAAAAATTTCCTCTTGCAGTTAGGTTGAAAACAGACCTTGTAAATGATGAACTTGGCCATGTAATGAAGGAGAATTCCAAGCAAAATGTTACAGAGTCTGCCTGGTTTCTTCTTCCTGCTTATAGGGATGCTTTTTAGAGCCTATGACAAGACTAAATAGGTAAATGAGAGCACATACCCTTAGAATATTGGAGCAAAATTGCAGATTCTCTGTAGACAACTACTCTCCCTTTAGAAACAGCTTTTGCCTTGTGCCTGGGCCTTAGGAGAGACTAGTTGCTTGTCCATAGACCCTGTAAACTGAACTGCCTGTCATGAACTGGATGTTGTCTCACCCACGAGGTCATAAGACTGGGAGAGCACAGCAGCACTCCATCATCAAATATAAGTGGTATACACCAGATCAGACTCAAACAAACCCTGAATGCACAAGTTAAGTTACACGAGGAAGTGGCCTTTCATGGCCCCCACTCCTGATACATTACTTTTCTTTCTCTCAGTCAACACCTATGGTCTCATGAGAAGTTCCCTAAGACTAGTTTACTGAGGAAATAAAAACTTGAGTTTGTTCAACTGATGGTGCAGGCACCACCTGAGAGTCAACAGTTGCAATACTTCAGCCCCACTCTGAGACAGCTCTGAATAACAGTGGTGAAGGGAAATCATCAAAGTGGGAAAATCTTCAAACGACCCTTTGGTTATTCATTTTCCCTGGATAGATAGATGGACAGTGGCACAAACCTATATCAATTCATAAGCTGTGGCTAATCGTTTGGCTGGTTAGTTAGGGACTTAGAACACAACCAGAAAACTGATGGCAAGGAGGTCTGGGTAAGACATATGAGAACAGACCTCTCTAAATGTGTATAGAATGTCAAGATATTTGCGTCGCATGTGAATGCTCACCAAAAGATGACCTAAAAAGTAAAGAATTTAAGTAATCAGGGAGTTAGGATGACTCAGTCTGTGGATGCCAGTCTGTCTTTCTCAAGCTTCTGTTGTCATTGCCCAACAGGTTCATCAACAAACTGGCCATAGCGGCAGGGATAGAGGTTAGGCCTGGGCTCAGCAACACAGTCTTTCACTCACTAAGGCTGACCTAGATACAGTCACAGGTGAGTGCCAATCTGCCAGAATCGGAGGTCAACACTGAGTACTATTCCCCAGCATGGTCAGCCAGCCACTTGGTGTCATGTTGATTACATTGGACAACTTCCACTATGGAAGGGGCAGCACAGTGTTCTTCCTGGAATAGATATTAACTCTGGATATGGAGTTGTATTTCCCACCTGTGATGATTCTCCCAAAACTACCATCCATAGACTAATTGGATGTCATGTCCACTATTACGGTACTCCATGGAGTACTGCTTATGACCAAGAAATTCATTTCACAGCAAATAAAGTGTGACAATGGGCCCATGCTCGTGGAGTTCACTGATCTTAGCATGTTCCACCATTCTAAAGCAACTGGCTTGATAGAAAGGTGGAATAGCCTTTTGAAGCCTCAGTTACAGTGCTAGATATGTGACAATACCTTACAGGGGTGGGGCACTGTCCTCAAGGATATGATATATGCTCTAAACATGTGTCTAGTATATTGTTCTGTTTCTCCCATAGTCAGGAATGATGTAGTGGAACTAGGAGTGGTTTCCCTATTACTTCTAATGATCTACTGCAAAACATTTCCTCCTGTCCCCACGACTTTAGGCTCTGCTAGTCTAGAGGTCTTAGTTCCAATGGGAAGAATACTTCCACCAGGACATGGCAATGGTTCTATTAAACTGGATGTTTAGACTGACACCTGGACATGTTAGTCTTCTCATGCCTCTGAATCATCAGGCAAAGAAAGGAGTTAACTGTACTGCCTGGGGTGATTGATCCTGACTGTGAAGGGGAAATTGAGTTGCTATTAAACAAGGGGAGGAAAGAGGAGTACATCTGGAATACAGGTGATATTCTGTCCTGGATGAAAGTAAATGGAAAACTGAAGCCCACTTTAAGCAAGGCTATGAGCAATACCCTTCAAAAATGACAATGTGGATCACCCCCCTAGGCAAAGAACCATGATCGGACGGAGTATTTACTGAGGCCAAAGGGAATGCAGAATGGGTAGTGGAAAAAGTAGTTATAAATGCTAGCTGTGATCATATGCCAGTTGCAGAAACAAGACTTATGTAATAGTTGTAATTATATGTTTTTGATTTTGATTTGATCTGTATACATATATGTGTACACATACCAGGTTGACAAAAGGTGGATTCTAATGGTTTAGTAATGTGTCCCCATGGGCAAGCTGAACTACATTCTCAAGAATTTCCTTTATGGTAGGTTTCCAGTTAGGGTGAAATATAAGGATGTTCCTTTAGTGAAAATTGAAGAATGTAGGGAGAAAACAGCCACTTTTGGCATATATGCACCTTCTCAAAGTTATTCCATCAAACATTAATCTATGTGTTGTTGTAAGGGAATTTTGCAGATGCAATTATAGTCCCCACTTAGTTGATTTTCAATTAACCAAAAAGAGAGATTATCCTGGTTGGGCCTGAATAAATGCGGTGTGAGCCTTTTAAAGAGGAAATAGGCCCTTCCTGAAAATTAGGGACTCTAAGCCACAGCTGGGACTGTCATTTCTCTCTCTTGGGTCCTCTGGACCTGCCCATCCTGACTGCTTGCTTGTGGCTTTGGGTTTGCTTAGCTTTCAACCCTGTAATAAGTACACACACACACACACACACATATGTATATACACATGCACGTATATCTCTTACTGGTTCTGCTCCTCTGGTTAAGCTGTAACTGATATATTATATACTCATTTTTTTCAGGCTTCATTGCAAATCCTTCATATGGGCATGATAGGAAGGATTAGCCATCCACGCCACCTGCATCAGAGCATTGATGGAAAGAAACAGATACAGGGTGATCCTTCTCTGGCAAGGACACTAGCAACGCGGTTTTAGCGGTTTCAGAGCACAAATCTAGCATCCAGTGTTCTTTGAACTGATGATGTGACCTGCAGCATCAAGGGTCTAGTGGGGATAACAGTGAGTCCTCAGTGGAATATCTCTGTGGTGGGATTATGTCTGCATGATCTTCTTAGTTCTTGACCATTTTCCACCCCAGTCCTCCAGTATTCCCAAGTCGTCTGTGAATTGTGTGATAAACTTTCAACACATCTCCGATTAAATAAGCCACAAGTTTCTGTTGCTTGCAGGTAAAGACCCTGACTGGTATACTTGCCACCTAGACTCTACTCCCTAAAATCAGGAACTGTTTATTCTGATCCTTTCCTATCCCTTTCTTGTGTTATCTGAGAAATTCTTCTTGACTGCGTCCATGAATATATGAAGGTGGATCTTGCAATTGTTGCTATGTTCCCAACTGATTTGGGTTAATTGTTTGCCAATCCTTTTGTTCTGTTCTTGCTGTTTGTTTTGTTTTCTTCATTCTTCCCTATTTTTTTTAGTAGAGTGGTTAAATGTAAAGTCTCTCAAGTCCGACTAAATGGATTTGAATATTGGTTCTAAATTTTATTAGCTTTGTGACCTTAGGCACAGCACCAAATGTCCATATGGCTAAGATTGTTCATATTAAAGACTGGCATGATTGTAGTATCTAACACAAAAGGTAACTGGCTGTTAAATTTTAATCAAATACTACAAATAAATGACTTATTTGCTATTTTTGTTGCTATTCTAACAATCATTTATTGAGCACCTGCTAGTTTTTTGTATTCTTATATTTTCATAATAAAAATTTTATAAGGGAAGTTTTATAATGTAATTACCTTAGACCAAAATGTCCAATATGCTGTAATATATCCATAAGGCAAATCTTGTTTATATAGCATTTTTAAATCCTAAAAGTAAACACACTTGTGTGAAATTTGTAAATAGGAGAGTATTTCACTTCTTTCCTTGGGGTGAAATTTTTCCTATTTGAGAGCAGTATGTTACAATTATGCGGAGACACTTGTTAGTAGATTTAATGGTGTTGTTACGTAAGTTTGTCTTCACCACTGTTTGCAGGGGTTGTTCAGAGGTTTAAGGATTGAGTTTATCCACCGAACGTATTGATGGGAAGCAATAAAATAATTCATGCAAACAAATAGAACATTTGCAGAAAGCCTAAAATTAAATATGGCCACTGCTAAAAATATGTAATGCAGAAGCATAAAATATGTATGAAATTATGTAAATAGGCTGGAAAAAGTATTCCAGCTAAACTTGACTACTAGTTTTCTGAAGGCTTGCCAAACTCTAAATAAAAGCTGTATTGAGTAGAATGTTTAGACATCTGGATACTTTTTCTTTAAATTCCGGAAAAATATTCTGCATGTAGTTTGAAATGTGGCTACCTAAGTCGCTATTTCCACTACAGTCAAAATAGTTATTCTTTGTAATTTCCTGTTTGTCATATTACTTCTTTTCAACCAGCTGATGATCAAAGATACTCACAATATTTTTTTAAACTGTTTTTCCTGCCTAATTTTCTAGTTAGTGTTTTAACAGGCTTGCATTGGCAAGCCAACTTTTCCTTTGACCTATTCAGGCTTTCAATCTTTAGACCTCTCTCTGCTGCCAGAGCTATGCAATTTATTAAAATTAAATTGAACACTGCAAAAAATATTAACAAAGTTCAGCAGTTCACCAAATTTAATGTTGAAAATTATTTTTCCAGTCATGTTCATGTCGCAGGAAATTCTTTGAATACTGAATCTATCTTGGGCAATTTCAATCTATAATAAAACCAGGAAGTAGGCCTTATACTATTATGTGGCTTTCTTCTTCAAAATCCTGTACGTTAACCTCTGGAAAACGAAATGTGTTTAGTTTAGTTCTGTTACATAAACCACATTTGGTGTCCTTATTATTTCACTAAGAATCTCCCCGTCTGAGCCCTAGCTCAGTCAACATTTGCTTAATCACATATTAATAAAATGCAGACAGTTAGAGTGGTATTCGAGACATGGCTTTACACAGTTAATCCAACTTCTGAATAAAGAAATTGGAATTCACACAAGTTAAACATATGTTCAGTGGAAAATAATGTGTTTTCACGACGTGTTCAATCTACTTCAATGTTCTCACTTGCTTCTAAATGACAATCAACATGTGCACAAAAACAACATGGTAGATATAAAAGAATGCTCCATCTGAAAATAGAAATATTTTTTGCTCACCTAAAAATCTATTCAAATCTTGGACTTACAAATTATCTATGTCTGGAGGCACAGAAAGAGTGTGTTATCCTTTATTACATTACATAGTGTTTTTGGAGTGTAGTCTCTGTGGAAAATATTAAGCCTCATACATTGCTTTTTGTCACAGTAACATGTCATCATACATTATCATCAAAGAATTGAACTTTCTTTTTTGTTTATGGGTATATAGAAACCATAATCCTTTGAGGTGTTTGTTATTATGGCAGAGAACTAGTTTTATATTTAAGCAGAGATAAGTATATCTATCAAGTAAATGACATAAACAGAAACGTACCCAAACCGAATCTGCGGATACTCTTGCCATAGAAATGTCTTCCTTGTTCCTTACAAGATATGTCTCTTTTAATGTTATTTAAATTAATTTGTTTTCCATATATAGGAAGAAAATAATTGGAATAAAGAATTTTCATAAAATGTCAATAATCAAAGGATGGTGTTTGATATAGATAGACTGTAGTATTATAAAAAAGTATATGTTACATTAAAACCTTTCAATGATTTCCTTTTTGGGGGAGGAAGATCGGCCCTGAGCTAACATTTGTTGCCAATCTTCCTCTTTCTGCTTGAGGAAGATTGTCCCTGAGCTAACATCTGTGCCGATCTTCCTCTATTTTGCATGTGGGATGCCACCACGGCATGGCTTGAGGAACAGTGTAGATCCATGCACAGGATCCGAACTCGTGAACCCCAGGCTGCCAAAGCAGAGCATGCAAACCCAACCACCACACCATCAGGCCAGCCCCTCCATTAATATTTTATCAGATAGTTTATTATGACCATAATCTGTAAAAATTAAGCTTACATAGGTAATCATCGGCTTACCTCAAATTTGAAGACTTTTAAATTAATAATCTCTTTATTATTTTAAGCTATGAATGCTAAGGAAAACTTCTAAAATCTACATAAATAGATATCTCCTTCTGAAAAAATATTAGTAGACTATGTTCTGTATAAAATCTTAGAATATTTTTAAAATCTAATAATTCAAAGTCAACAGAATGATCATTGTAGCCCAGTTTTAATACATATCTCTGTCTTCTCTGTCTTACAATTAGTCACACATGTGATTGTGTCCCCCTTAGAGGGTCTCTATATTCCACTCTGTCAAATAAAACTCAATTAAAACCCGAATTTAGGGTCAGCCCTGTGGCATAGTGGTTAAGTTTTCGAGCTCTGCTTTGGTGGCCCAGGGTCTTTGGGTTTGGATTCTGGACATGGAGCTACACACTGCTCATCAAGCCATTCTGTGGAGGCATCCCACATACAAAATAGAGAAAGAGTGACACAGATGTTAGCTCAGGGACAATCTTCTTCAAGCAGAAAGAGGAAGATTAGCAACAGATGTTAGCTCAGAGACAATCTTCCTCACAAAAAAATAAAATGAAAAATATAAAGCAAACTTGTTCTCTGTGCATAATGCCAATGCCAATCTATTGAGGGATCTGTGAAGTAATTAGCGGACTTGTTCTAAAATTTCTTTATTTATAATAATAGCCAGTAAAAGGACTTCAGTTAAATACAAGACAGGAAGGGCTTTAAAATGTGGGCCAGAAGTATATAGTGATTTTATCTTCAGTGTAAGTAAATTAACCTTAAGTTAGAATCCATTAGTCACAAACGAGTTAACAGTTCTCGATGATTTCTTTAATAATTAAATATTTAAGCATCAATTCCATGGACTGGAGATGGAATATGGTTAAAGAAAGCAGAATAATAGTTATATATTTATTTGATGCAGAATCTTTTAAATTAGGGGTTGGGAAAAAGATAATTATTATAAAACTAGATAAATTGCTCACCTGAACGTGAGGTCTGTTTTTAGTTTGTTGTCAGTTCTATAAATTTCTACTACCACAATAGAAATTAATGTTTCTCCTTCGTAAACTATTGTTTTCTGGAGACGTTTGATTTAGGCTATGGAGTATTTATCCTGTAACAGACCAGTGCTCCAGTCAAGAATATGTAGAAAATCCAGGTACAATATTTTTTAAAAAATATGTTTGAAGATATCGGTGAGCTGCCAAATCAATCAGAACTTGAAGGGATAAGACCTTGGAAAGTAGGAAATGTAGGAAAAAGAGAACTTGTGCTTCAGAAGCCAATTTTCTCCTGGGAGAGTTGCTGATTATGGATATGATGCTGGATCTCAACAAGTGAGACAGAAGCCCACAAGAAAGGGGTCAACAAAGCTTTTAAGAAAAGCAGAAATTTGGGCAATTATCTAGGGCTGCAGAAGCAGAAAACAGAGTCAGAGCTGTCAAAGCAACCAAGAATCAAATGTTGATTCAAAAGTGAAGTTCAAGGACGTGAACTTGATATTCAACAATTTTGCTCCTTGGCGCTAGACAAAATCTTAAACTTCGTGGTAAAAGAGGCCCAAAATCTAAGTAAAATATTCTGAAGAGCAAAGGGAAACTTTATACAATCTCATACTCCTGAAGAGAAAAAACTGAGTCCAGGACCTGCTAAAAGAGAAGGTCCTCAGTAAGTACTGCAGCCTCTCATTTGGGATCCCTGTAGAACGCGTTCTAAAAACCAGAGCAAACCAGAGATGAGCGGAACCTTAGAAAATGTTTAATCCAACCTTTAATCAGATGATTACCCAATGAATTAAAGTAATTTTCTCCTAACTCTATGAGCCTTTCAGAGGAAATGATAAATCCTCTCTGGAGGAAGATCACATCATTGAAAACCTCTTCTTTACCCTGAGCTATCATCCATGCCAATCTTCCTCTATTATTTAGGGTGTGGGCCACCAGTGCAGCATGGCCCATAATAGAGCAGTGTAGGTCCACACCTGAGAACTGAACTGGGGCCGCTGAAGTGGAGCGTGCTGAATTTAACCACTAGGCCACCAGAGCTGCCCCAAAACCTTTATTATTTATCATACAGAAAACATGACATTCAACCAAAAATTACTAGGTATATCAAGATACAGCCATGCACACACACATACACACACCACACACCACACACACACACATAGCACAAATACAAACCAGTAACAACAACAAAAATTAAACAATAGAAATAGGCTTAGCTCTAGCAGTCTTGGAATTTAAAATAGCTTTGATAAATGTTAAAAACACAGATGAGGGGCTGGCCCCATGGCCGAGTGGTTAAGTTTGCACGCTCCGCTGCAGGCGGCCCAGTGTTTCGTTGGTTCGAATCCTGGGTGCAGACATGGCACTGCTCATCAAACCACGCTGAGGCAGCGTCCCACATGCCACAACCAGAAGGACTCACAACAAAGAATATACAACTATGTACTGGGGGGCTTTGGGGAGAAAAAGGAAAAAACAAAATCTTAAAAAAAAAAATGAAATAGTAGATGAAAATTTCACCAAAGAATTAAAATTTATTAAAAAATAATTAAATGAAGCATCTATAAATTAAAATAAATTTATAAAATTAAGACAGATTTGGTAGAAGGTTGGACATAGCAGAAAAGAAAATTAGTGAACTAAAAGATAGATGGGGTGAAAGTACCCAGGATGATGCACAGAGAGCACAAAGAAAAGAAAATACACAAAAGAGCATAAAAAACAATTTATAAATGGAAACTTAGAAGAGAAAGAGAGAGAAACTAAGGCAGAAACTATATCTGAACAGATACTGGCAGAGCATTTGCAGAATGATGAAAATACGCAGCCATATATTCAAAATCTGTATGAACCTAAAAAACAAAATCAAAGAACAAATTTTAAAAAGCAGATGGGGGATAAAATCACATTACCATTAATGCAGCAGCACTAAGACAAGTAGCTGACCACTTAAGAGTCATAACGTAGAAGAGTACACAGTATAGTGTTAACCTTTTAAATGCTGAAAGAAAATAACTGACCGCTTAGAATCATAGGTTCAGTAAAACTTTCTCTCAAAATTAAACAAAAGATTAAAAAGAAATCCATTATAGCAAACCTGAGAGGCAAACGACACCAAAAAGAATAATAAAGACGGTGCTTCAGCTGGAAGGAAAATGATCCTAGTTGGAAACATGAAAACTTTGAAAGGAATGAAGAGCAGAGGAGATGGTAAATATATGGATCAATCTAAATGAATATTGAATACACTATATAATAGTAAGAGTGGATATATATAATAATAGTAATAATTTGGGTATAAAATGTAGAATTAAAATAAGTGGCTATAGCACAAAAGGCAGAAAAGAAAAATCATGTAATTAAAATGGTTATGAAGCAGTAGATTATAATATAGTAAGGATGCGTTTTGTAATCTCCAGAGGAATATAAAAGAATGGTAAAAGAAAGTGTAACTTATAAGTCAGTAGAAGTGGAAAATAAGCTAATATAAAAAGTGAGTAACAGAAAATAAATGATAAGATGAGATATATATATATATACCCATACATGTCACTAGTTATATTAAATATAAATGGACTAAATGTTCCAATTAAAACAGCAGCAGAATGGATAAAAACAAAATTAAATGCTTCTTACAAGAGATGCAGCTTAAATACTAGGGCACAGAAAGTTGCAAATAAGAAGAAACAGAAAAAATAAAGACGTATGAAAACACTAAGCAAATAAACCTAGCATAGTTTAATCCATATTAGACAATATGGATATAAGGGGCTTGATGCATAATGCCTGATATCTGGGGGAACAAAATTAAATTATTGCTTTCAGAAAATGTAATTGGTCTTCAAATCTAAATCAAATTGGTCAGAATTGAATAACACTGAAAATAACTTGTTAAACTGAAAGAATTTGATCCAGTTTTGAGTGAGCATGGTGGTGGATGTCTAGAAGGTAGTACTTAAGAACTGATACATGGGAAATACTGAGAAATTTAGAATGATATTTTCATTTTTCTTGGTTCTTAAAATTATGGAGTAAATTTTTTAAATAACAAGACTGTATAAATTGTTAATTCTGTACAGAAAATAGATAAGAACACAAATTGTGCAATTAGATTCAGATTTAGAATCCAGACCCCTATTTGTTTTGTTACCTTAGCAAATTAATTATCTGCTGAAAGTCACAGATAATTTCAGGGATCCAAGTTGTCTAGAAGTGGATTCTGACCTCTGGGTAAGCGTGTCCCATTAGCTGGCTAACACTTTGCCCCCATAGGGTGAGGTGATGCTAGAGAACACAACAGAAGTTTTCTCTAAAGGCAGTGTCTTCGCAGGTCTGAGATGCTGTTAGTTTAAAGTATGTAATGTTTTGGTATTTAATGTTTACCATATTTATCATCTCTCTTTCATTTCTCGTAGCCTGAGGACAATTAAGGACCATTTATGAATTATTACACTGGCACTAACAAGGAACAGATAAAGATAAAGCTGAATTTCTGAGATGCTAAGAAAATGATTTTCATATCTTTAGATTTACTTCAAGCGCTGCTGTCATATCATCTCTTTAAAAATTTGATTTGATTGTTTAAGGCCCTGGGGAAATAATTGCAAAAGTGGTAATAATAGCAAAGTCATATATACCTGTTTTACCACTGTACTATTTGTACCAGAATCAGCACCTGCCCTTTAGTAGACATTCGTGCACACAGAGAGTTCCCTTTAATTAATCCAGGATGATGACAGATTTAAA
Organism: Equus caballus; assembly: GCF_041296265.1. Lineage (NCBI taxonomy): Eukaryota > Metazoa > Chordata > Mammalia > Perissodactyla > Equidae > Equus > Equus caballus. The sequence goes on along the minus strand of NC_091692.1, from coordinate 9,333,530 downwards.
ATTCTAGGAGGTTTTTAGGCTAAAGAAATATGACATTAACATAAGATAACATACTAAGAAATATTTTATTCAAACCTAAATGGAAATGATAGGATTGCTTTGTCAGGTCTTTAGTTTGGCAGCATTTGGTTCTACAGTCAACACTTGATTATCTGTAGGTCACTTTTCATCATTTCAGTTGATCTGAACTACATCTTGTCTTCACTTTCTTTTTATCATTGTTATTGAATTTCATTGCGATCCTTTGTTGACTGTCCTCAACTTTTATTAATGACCATTTTTAACCTCTACACTGAGGAAATGCTGTTCTTCCTCTCACCTCACTGAAGATAGATGTGAAGGAGAAACAGGAATCTTAGGGAGAGGTGAAACAGAGCTTTCACTCCTTTTGGAAGCTGACAATGGAGAAAGAAAGAGTGGAACAAATAAATAGTAAAAAGAAACTACGTAACTTTTCCCATCTTTCTGATTCAATCCTTTCAAATGTGGTCTATTATAGCGTCTCTTGGAGGCCAGTGCATAGTAGGTGCTTGATATTTTGTATGTTGTTCTATATCTGTAACTGTATCTCTGTATCTATATCCATATCTGAAATCAAACTCCCAATAGTGGCAGTTTTTGCTAGTTTTCATTGCTATTGCTTCAGCTCTTTTCAACAAATTTCAAAACACTTGTTACACCCCAGTAGCCAGTGCAGTAAATTGGAGAAATGAGATGTCAATGAGACATAAAACACTAAAAGGCATGTTTAATTGCAATGACAAGGTTGCCTGAGTAGTTGATGATTTAGCGAAATGAAATCCCTGTCTCAAGAATACAGATTATGTTGTTTTGTGTTATGGGCATTTGGCCAATCTAAAAACATTGAAGGAAAGTACTAACTATAATTTTAATCCCATAAATATCATATAATAGTACAATATGAATGGGCCTTGTCTATCAATCTATCTATTTTATCCATCTCTATAGATATAGATACATGTATCTATATCTACATAAATATATATTCACTTGTTTATATGCATATACATGTATATTTACTTATGTATATGCATATATACATGTGTGTATGTGTGTGTATATAGATTCAGGAGAGTAATAAGACATTCGGAATTAAAAGGATGAGATCAATTGAAAGGACCATGGTTTCTTAACAGAAACTATTTAGTTTTTGAGGCTTCTGAAACACTTTGTAGAAGACAAGGATTTGTAATTAACAAAATTTGACAAAGAAAGGGACTGGGTTTGGGTAAATAAAGCCTGCTAAATTAAAAAATAATTTAATAAAAACTGGTAAAAATTCAGAAACCTCAGAAAGAGTTTAAGAAAAACAAAATAAATTATATAGATATCATTCGCCTTTTGTTATAAACAACGAATTTTACTCAACTGAATATACTTACGTTGCTGTGTCTTAATATTTCAATTCTATATTAAGAATACTAAACTCACATACTTTTTCTTTAAGTTAATTCAAAATAGATTGAGCTACAAACTGAACTGTACCATAATTGATCTTTTAAAAAGAAAGCAAAAATGTCTGTCTTAGAATCAGGTAATGAATAAGCAACAGGACGAAACATTCATTCAGCAAACCGTCTTGTTCCCTTGCTTCTGGAAGTACTATTTTTCTTCTCTGTGTGGAGGCATTTTTTTTCTGTTTTAAATTAGAATTTGTGATTATACAAACAAAATATGCCGTAGAAATCAACTGAAACGAATGGAAATTGTATGATTACTTTTGTTATTATAGCTGCAGTCTGATAAATTAACTTCATCTAGTCTCTAGGAAACCACTTACCATGATAGAAGAGGTTACTTGTACATAAGACCCATCGCTCCTAAGGAGTTAATCTAGTCCCCATGGTGAAGCACTGGTGTTCTCAGAAAGCTCTTTCTCTTTACTCCTGTTCACCATAGGAACAGGCCAATTGATAATAATATACATCTCTGAAACTGCTGTGATGAATAAACATCTCTCCAAATTACTCAAATTAATTTCAGCAGGTTGCAAAATTTTCTACCATGGATTTGTTTTTTTAGTCTATCTTTGTTCAAATAAGAGATTTTCACAGACAAAACAGTTCTTTAGACTTGCATGCCAAAACCTGGATAAATGTGGAAAACTATGGCATTTAAATATCATGAAATGGGCCAATAAGCCTGCACAAATATCTTGTCTAGTAGTCTTCAGCTACAGCCTCCAATATTAAGCATTCCTATTTCCATCCTAACCTTTGTTCACAAGTGTCATAATTAAATACCACTGATTTGTTCTTCCTATTGATCTTTTTTTTTTTTTTTTTGAGAAAGATTAGCCCTGAGCTAACATCTGCTGCCAATCCTCCTCTTTTTGCTGAGGAAGACTGGCCCTGAGCTATCATTCGTGCCCATGTTCCTCTACTTTATATGTGTGACGCCTACCACAGCATGCCTTGCCAAGTGGTACCATGTCCACACCCAGGATCTGAACCAGTGAACCCTGGGCTGCCTAAGCGGAACATGCACACTTAACTACTGCACCACAGGGTTGGTCCCTTCCTATTGATCTTTGATGCACGTAAGATGCTCTTTGTAAGGAAGGCATTTTTTGTAATTCTGAGAGCCTTTATTGTTATTGTTACTTTTTAAAAATGTTTCAACGTTCTACAACTTCCCTAAAATGATATCTTATGTTTATATAGATATTTTCCTCTAAGGATCTCACAGTATTAAGAATAAGGCATCTCCGCCAGCCACAGTGTGAAGGTAGAAATGGAACTTTTCCTTCTAGATGACAAGATGGGTAGAAATTTTATACCAAGAGTTCCTACATGCACTCTCACCAACTGAATTAAAGATGTAAAGTAATGATCAGAATTGAGGAAGAAAAATAATTCACGTTTTAAAAAGTACTCAGTGATTGTGTTTAATAGTACAAATCATTTCCCTAGTTTATTCTGAAGTTTTATGCTTGTAATATAAAGTTCACTTTTATTTATACCCTTAAAGAAATAAAGATACGCCTAAGAACCTTAAGATGTGACTCATAGAAAATGCTGCACTGGGCTCTCTTCTGTTTAAAGTTGTGAGTTTCCGTGGAATACTTAGTTTCAGAGAAACTCAGATATTTGTGTTCTTCTAATGTATTCAATGGGGAGATTAACATGCCTGTAAATTGTGGAGATTGGCATTTTAAAGGGAACTAAAACATAAGTTTAATACGTCCTAAAACTCTTTGTATGGTTGCCTAACTGTGTTCTTTCTGTGAGCAATCACAAACTTCAGAATGCAAAGTTACCACACATTTTCAATGTAGTATTCCTTCTCTTTGATTTCACTAAATGTCACTTGATGCTAAAGGCATCAATACCTTGAAACACATATGCAGCCATATTGTTCTTAGAGCCTGCGATAGTGATATGAGTGTGACACCTGCAATAAAGACAATGGCAATATTCTATAGGACAGTCTTTCATTTTCTTATTCATTCTAGGTGCTGGTTACATAATAGTGAGCAACACAGAGGAGATCCTTGAAACTGGAGGTACATTCTATACTGCTGGAGTATCAGAAACACAGATCTAAGTAAAGAAAAAAAACATAGTAGAAGGAATAAGTGAAGATAAAATAAAAACTTTTAGTTTCTTACTCTTAATTGCTCTAACAGATAATAGTTTGTTCAAAATAATGATAACAACACTATTACTGACTATGTATGCTTGTGTGTGTGCACATTTATATATATTTGTATGTATAGGCTGATGTATGCTCATGTACAATTGAAATTAATGACAGCAATGATACAAGGCACAAGAGGGACTCATTAGGAATATTTTGTTATTACAAGTTACTTACATTGCCCATGAGTGGTATAGTGTCATTTGAAGTAAACTTGGATTTCTTGTAAATGTGTATTGCAAACTCTAAGGCAACTCCTAAAAAGAGTAAAAAAAGAAGTATAATTAATATGCTAAAAAGGAGAGGGAATTAAATCATGTAAAATGCTCACTGAAATCACAAAAGGCAGGAAAAAAGTGAAATACAAAAAGAGAAACAGAACAGGGGCAGCAAATAGAAAAGAGTAACAAATATGGTAGATATTAATCCAAATATATCAATAATCACTTTAAAGACAGATTGTCAAAGTGAATCAAAAAGCAGTAATCAACTATATGCTGTCTATAAGAAACCCACTTTAAATATAAAGACATATATAGATTAAAAGCAAATGTATGGAAAACAGATATACCATGCTAATACTAATAAAAAGAAAGCAGTAGTAGCTATATTAATTTCAGAAAGAACAGACTTCAGACTAAGAAAAGTTATCAGGGATAAAGAGTGCCAGTACCTAATGATACAGGTGTCAATTCTCCAAGAAGACATAATGATTCTTAATGTGTATGCACCTAAGAACAGAGCATCAAATACATGAGGCAAAACTGATACAACTATAAGAAGAAATAGATGAATCTGCTGTTATAGTTGGAGACTTCAACATCCCTCTATCAAAAATGGACAGAATCAGCAGAGAGAAAATCAGTAAAGATGGAGTTGAAATCAATGACACCATCAATCAACTTGATCTAATGGACATCTATAGATTACATCACCCAAGAACAGAAGAAAACATATTCTTCCTAAGCTAATATGGAATATTCACTAAGATAGATCATATTTGTAAGAAACTTTCACAATATTAAAATAATAGAAATGATACGTCTTCTCTCAGAAACAAATAACAGAAAGACAGCTGGAAAATCCTCAAATACTTGGAGATTGAAAAACAAACTTCTTTTTTTTTTTTTTTTTTTTAAAGATTTTATTTTTTCCTTTTTCTCCCCAAAGCCCCCCGGTACATACTTGTGTATTCTTCGTTGTGGGTTCTTCTAGTTGTGGCATGTGGGACGCTGCCTCAGCGTGGTCTGATGAGCAGTGCCATGTCCGCGCCCAGGATTCGAACTAACGAAACACTGGGCCGCCTGCAGCGGAGCGCGCGAACTTAACCACTCGGCCACGGGGCCAGCCCCTGAAAAACAAACTTCTAAGTACCACATAGATCAAGAGAAATCTCAAGAAAAATTTAAAAATATTTTGAGCTGAATGAAAATGAAAACACCACTTATGAAAATTTGTAGGACATACAAAAGCAGTGCTTAGAGGGAAATTAATAGCATTGATTCCATATATTTGAAAAGAAGAAAGGTCTAAAATCAATAACCTCAGTTTCCACGATAGGAAACTAGAAAAAGAAGGGCAAATTAAATCCAAAGTAAGCAGAAGAAAAAGAAATAATAAAAATTAGGGCAGAAATAAATGAAATTGAAAATAGGAAATCAATAGAGAAAATCAACTAACAAAAAGCTAACTCTTTGAAAAGATGAGTAAAATTGATAAGGCTTTATCTAGGCTGACTAAGAAAAAAGAGGGAAAATACTAATTACTAATACCAGAAATGAAAGAGGGTACATCACTACAGATCCTATGGACATTAAAAGGATAATAAAGCAATACTATGAACAACTCAATGCCTACAAATATTATAACCTAGGTGAAACAGACCAATTCCTTGAAAGATATAATCTGCCAAAACCTACCCAAGAAGAAATAGGCAATGTGAATGGGCCTGTATCTATTAAAGAAATTCAATGAACCATTAATAACTCACCAAAAGAGAAAGATCAGGCCCAGATAGGTTCACTGGTGAATTCTACCAACGATTTATAGAAGAAATTATACCCAATCTCTTCAGAAGATAGAAAGTCTTTCATAGCACATTCTATTAGGCCAGAGTTACCCTCTACCTAAATCAGGCAAAGATAATACAAGAAAAGAAAGCTACAGACCAGCATGTCTCATGAGCACAGATGCAAAAATCCTCAACAGAATATTACTAGATCCAACTCAACAATGTATACAAAAAACATATATACACCGTGACCAATTGGGATTTATCCCAGGTATTCAACCTGGCTCAACATTTGAAAATCAGTTAATTTAATACATGACATCAATAGGTTTTAAAAAAATATGTGATCATATCAACAGATGTGGAAGAAGTATTTGACAAAATCCAATGCAGTTTCATGATAAAAAAGTTTCAATAAAATAGGAGTAGAGGGAAACTTCCTCAACTTGATAAAGAATATCTACAAAAACCCTACAGCTAATATCACACTTAACAATGAGAAGCTCTAAACTTTCTCATTAATATCAGGAATAAGACAAGTTTATCTCCTCTTATCACTATTTTCAGCATTGTAATGGGAGTCTTAGCTAATGTAATAAACAGGAAAAGGAAATAAAAGGTATACAGATTGGGGAGGAAGAAATAAAACAGCATTTTTTGTTTGTTCTTTAAAGATCGGCCCTGAGCCAAAATCTGTTGCCAACCTTTTTTTTTTACTTCTTCTTCTCCCTAAAGCCCCCCAATACATAGTTGTATATTCTAGTTGCAGGTCCTTCTGGCTCTGCTATATGGGATGCCACCTCAGCATGACTTGATGAATGGTGCTAGGTCCATATCCAGGATCCAAACTGGGGAAACCGTGGGACACTGAAGGGGAGCAGGCAAACTTAAACACTAGGCCATGGGGCCAGTCCCTAAAACTGCTTTTGTTTACAGATGACGTGATGGTCTACATAGAAAATCTAAAAGAATGAACAACAGCAACAAAAACTCCTAGAACTAATACGTGATTATAGCAAGTTTGCAAGATACAATTTTAAAATACAAAAGTCACTTTCCTATAGATCAGCAATGAGCACATGGAATTTGATATTAAAAACACAGTACCACTTACATTAGCACCAGAAAAGATGCAATAATTAGTATACACCTAAGAAAATATGTACAGACTTACATAAGGAAAACTATGAAAATCTGATGAGAGATATCAAGCAGAATTAAATAAATGGAGAGATATTCCATGTTCATGGATAGGAAGACTCAATATTATCAAGATGTCAGTTCTTCCCAACTTGATCAATAGATTCACGCACTTCCAATCAAAATCCCAAGAAGCTATTTGGTGAATATTGGCAAACTGATTCTAAACTTACATAGAAAGGAAGGAGTGATGTCAGCATCATGGCAGAGTGAGCTCTTCCCTCAGACTCTCCCTTCTAAAATACAACTAGAGGGACATTCAAATACCAACAGAGGACACACACACAACACAGGAGACATCTGGGAGACCCAAGCAGCCATATGCCTGAAGGTGATGGTGAGGCTGGATCCTCTGGAAGATGGTGAAGTTGCTTGGCAGGAGCTCCATGGAGAGAAAAGACCCACGGCTAGGAAAGGATCACAGTTGGGGAGAGGTGCTCTGTTCCTTCCTGGCACTCCAGCCCCAGGCTCCAGCCCCACATTCGCCTGGAGAGTGGAGCGATGAGAGAGGGGCTGGTTAGATGAGCAGCTCATCTGGAGAGGGGCAATCTGTTCCCATCCATTGCTCCTGTGCTTGGCTCCAGCCCCACAGTGGCTGGGAGAGTGACATGGTGAGAGAGGGGATAGTTAGAAAAGCTGCTCAGCTGGGAAGAGGCTCTATAGTCCTGTCCAGTGCTCCAGCCCTGCACTCCAGTCACACGATTATGCGGAACACCATATGGAGAGAGAAGCAGTGGCAGTTGGAGCCCCATGAGTGCCCAGAGCACCACACAGAGACGGAGGCATCAGTTGGGGGAGGCATGCAGGTATAAGAAAGTGCTCCTTACCCCACCTGGCACTCCAGTCCTGTTATCACCTAGAGCTCCACACAGAGTAAAAAGTTGAGGCTGAGGGGAGCACAGAGGAAGGAGAGCACACCTCCCTCTGCCCAGTCCTCCAGATCTGTCAATGACCAGAGCAGTGAGAAAAGCAGCAAGGGGCCTGAGCTGGGGAGCCCTGGATCATGCTGGACTCAGAATACACAGTGCCTGATCCTCACCCAGTGAAGGCATGTGGCAGCAGTGAGCAGATAATAACACCATGCAGAGGCAAAAATCCACACCATCAAGTATATTAAATCTCCAGACCAGAAGGAAGATGACAAGTACCCAGAAGCCAGACCCGAAGACACAGAAATCCATAACCTAAATGACAAAGAATTCAAAATAGTTATCATAAAAAAACTCAGCGAGTTACAAGAAAACACAGGAAGATGAATTAATCAATTCAGGAGCTTCTTCACAAAAGAGATTGAAACGTTAAAGAGGAACCAAACAGAATTGTTGGAAATGAAAAACACAATGGATGAGATTTAAAAAATCTGGACTTCCTAAACAACAAAACTGACAATATGGAATACAAAATTAGCAATTTAAAATACAGTACTATAGAAATGTTTCAGAGGGAGGAGAAGAGAGAAGTAAGACTAAAAAGAAATGAAGAGGCTCTCAGAGAAATGTCTGACTCAATTAGGAAATGCAGCATAAGGATTATAGGTATTCTAGAGGGGGAAGAAAAGGTGAATGGAGCAGAAAGCTTGTTTAAAGAAATAATAGCAGAGAATTTTCCAAACCTTGGAAAGGAGGTGGAAATCTACATAAAAGAGGCTACCAGAACTCTCAGCTATGTTAACATAAAAAGATCTACTGCAAGGCAAGTAAAGCTAGCAAAAGTAAATGACAAAGAAAAAATATTAAGGGCAGCAAGGCAGAAGAAAACAACTTACAAAGGAACCTCTATCAGCCTTTCAGCATATTTGTCAGCAGAAACCCTACAAGCTGGGAGAGAATGGAATGATATATTCAAAATCCTAAAGGCAAAAATTTCCAGCCAAGAATTCTCTATCTAGTGAAAATCTCCATGAGATATGACAGAGAAATAAAAACTTTCCCAGATAAACAAAAGCTAAGGGAGTTCATCCCCACAAGACCCTCCACTACAAGAAATCCTCAAGAAGGCGCTCATACCTGAAAAGGAAAAAACGAAAACAGGAAAAGGACTGCAAAGTTAAACTATACCTAACAGAATTAGAAAAAGAACAACAAACAAAGCCCAGACTCAATAGAAGGAGGGACATAATAAAAATTAGAGCAGAAATCAATGAAATTGAAACAAAAAAGACTGTAAAAAGGGTCAATGAAAAAAAGTAGCTGGTTCTCTGAGAAGATAAACATAATTGACAAACCCTTAGCTGGACTCACTAAGAAAAAAAGAGAAAAGGCTCAAATAAATAAAATTAGAAATGAAAGAGGAGAAATTACAACAGATACCACTGAAATGCAAAAGATTCTAAGAGAATATTATGAAAAAATGTATGCCAACAAACTGGACAATCTAGAAGAAATGGATAAATTCTTAGACTCTTACAACCTTCCAAGACTGAATAAAGAAGAAATAGAGAATCTGAATAGACCAATCACAAGGAAAGAGATTGAAACAGTTATCAAAAACCTCTCCAAAAATAAAATTCCAGGACCAGATGGCTTCTCAGGGGAATTCTACAGAAAATTCAAAGAAGATTAGTACCTATTCTTCTCAAACTATTCTAAAAACTTGAGGAAGATGGAAATATTCCTAACACATTCTACAAGGTCAACATCACCCTGATACCAAAGCCATATAAGGACAACACAAAGAAGGAAAATTACAGACCAATATAGTGGATGAATATAGATGCAAAACTCCTGAACAAAATATTGGCAAACTGAATACATCAATACGTTACAAAGATCATACACCATGATCAAGTGAGATTCGTACCAGGGACACAAGGATGATTCAACATTCACAAATCCATCAATGTGATTTACCACATTAAAAAAAATGAGGAAGAAAAACCACAAAATAATCTCCATAGATGCAGGGAAAGCATTTGACAAGATCCAATATCCATTCATGATAAAAATGCTCAATAAAATGCATATAGAAGGAAAGTACCTGCACATGATAAAGGCCATATATGACAAACCCACAACCAACATCATACTCAATGGGGGAAAACCTGAAAGCCATCCCTCTGAGAACAGGAACGAGACAAGTGTGCCCACTCTCACCACTCTTATTCAGCATAGTACTGGAGGTTTTGGCCACAGCAATTAGGCAAGAAAAAGAAATAAAAGGAATCCAAATAGGCAATGAGGAAGTGAAACTCTCACTGTTTACAGATTATATGATTTTATATATGGAAAATCCTAAAGAATTCATCAGAAAACTATTAGAATTAATCAACAACTACAGCAAAGTTGCTGGGTACAAAGTCAACTTACAAAAATCAGTAGCACTTCTATACTCAAATAACAAACTAATAGAACAAGAACTCAAGAATACAATTCCATTTACAATTGCAATGAAAAGAATAAAATGTCTAGGAATACATTTAACCAAGGAGGTGAAATACCTATACAAAGAAAACTATAAGACATTACTGAAAGAAATCCATAATGACATAAAGAAATGGAAAGATCTTCCATGGACATGGATTGGATGAATAAACATAGTTAAAATGTCCATACTAGATAAAGCAATCTACAGATTCAATGCAATCCCAATCAGAATCCCAATGACATTCTTCACAGAAATAGAACAAAGAATCTTAAAATTCACCTGGGGTAATAAAAGACCCCGAATAGCCAAAGCAAGACTGAAAAACAAGAACAAAGCTGGTGGCATTGCAATCCCTAACTTCAAAATGTATTACAAAGCTATAGTAATCACAACAGCATGTTATTGGTACAACAACAAACACACAGAGCAACGGAGCAGAATTGAAAGCCCAGAAATAAAACCACACATCTATGGACAGCTAATCTTTGACAAAGGAACCAAGACCATACACTGGAGTAAGGAAATCCTCTTCACTAAATGATGCTGGGAAAATTGGACAGCCACATGCCAAAGAGTGAGAGTACACCATCGTCTTTCCCCATGCACAAAAATAGATTCAAAATGGACACAAGACTTGAAGGCAAGACCTGAAACCATAAACCTTCCGGAAGAGAATAGAGGCAGTACACTCTTTGACAGCAGACTTAAAAGGATCTTTTAGAATACCAGGTCTACTCATACAAGGGAAACAAAGGAAAAAATAAACAAGCGGGACTTCATGAGACTAAAGAACTTCTGGAAGGCAAAGGAAACCAAAATCAAAATGAAAAAACAACCCACCAACCGGGAGAAAATATTTGCAAATCGTATATTTGATAAGGGGTTAATCTCCATAATATATAAAAAGCTCGCACAAATGGACTACAAAAAAACAAACAACTCAATCAAAAAGTGGGTAAAAGATGTATGAACAGACATTTTTCCAAAGAAGATATACAGATGGCCAATAGGCACATGAAAAGATGCTCAACATCACTAATCATTAGGAAAATGCAAATCAAAACTACACTTAGATACCATCTTACACCCATTAGAATGGCTATAATCATTAAGACAAAAAAGTACAAATGTTTGAGATGTTGTGGAGAAAAGGGAACCCTCATCCACTGCTGGTGGGAATGCAAACTGGTGCAGCCACTGTGGAAAACAGTATGGAGATTTCTCAAAAAGTTAAAAATAGAAATACCATATGACCCAGCTATCTCACTACTGGGTATTTACCCAAAGAAGTGGAAATCAATTCAAAGAGACTTATGCACCCTTATGTTCATTGCAGCATTATTCACAATAGCCAAGATGTGGAAGCAACCCAAGTGCCCATCGATGGATGACTGGGTAAAGAAGATGCGGTGTATATATAAACAACGGAATACTACTCAGCCATAAAAAAGACAAAATTGTCCCATTCGTAACAACACTGATGGATCTTGAGGGCATCAGGTTAAGTGAAATAAGCCAGGCAGAGAAAGACAAACACCATATGATTTCACTTATATGTGGAATATAAACCAACTTATGGACAAAGAGAATAAATTAGTGGTTACGGGGGGCAAGGGGGTGGAGGGTGGACACAAGGGGTGAATGGGCATACTTACATGGTGTATGACAAACAATAATGTACAACTGAAATCTCACTATGTTATAAACTATTATGACCACAATAAAAAACATTAATAAGGAAACAATAAAGAAAGGCAAAAGACCCAGAAGCCAACCTTATGATGAAGGAGAAGAACAAAGCTATAAGACTGACACTAGCTGACTCAGGACTTACTATAAAACTACAGTGATCAAGACAATGTGGTACTGTAAGAAAAGATAAATAGACCAATGGCACAGAGTAGAGAGCCCAGAAACAGACCCACATAAATATAGTCAACTGGTCTTTGACAAAAGATCCAAATTTCACTGCAAATGCAATGAAACGGAGCAAACATAAACTTTTCATCAAATGCTCCTGGAACAACTGAACATTGATGTGGAAAAAAATAAATCTAGACACAGACTTCACACTCTTCATGCAAATTAATTCAAAATGAGTCACAGACCCTATGTTATGCAAGACTACAAATTCCTAGAAGGTAGCATAGGAGAAAACCAAGTTGATCTTGGGTATGGTGATGACTTTTTTGACAGAACACTAAAAACCTGATTCCTGAAAGAAATAATTGATAAGCTGGATTTCATTAAAATTATAAACTTTGGCTTTGCAAAAGAAAACATCAAGAGCACGTTAAGACAAGCCACAGCCGGGGAAAAAATACTAGCATAATGCACATCTAATAAAGGACCGCTATCCAAAATATACAAAGAGCTCTTAAAACTCCACAATAAGAAAGCAAACAACCCAATTAGAAAATGGACCAAAGGCCTTAACAGACACCTCACAAAAGGAGATATGTAGATAACAAGTAAGCACATGAAAAGATGCTCCACATCATATGTCATCAGGGACATGCAAATTAAAACAACAATAAGAAGCATTACGCACCTATTAGAATAGCAAAATTCCAGGACACTGACAACACAAAATGCTGGAAGAGCAGCAGCTTGCATTCATTGCTAGTGGACATGCAAAATACTATGGCCAATTTGGAAGGTAGTTTGGCAGTTTCTTACAAAACTAAACATGCTCTTACCATGCAATTCAGCATTTGTGCTCCTTGGTATTTACCCCAAGAAATTAAAAATTTGTGTTCTCACAAAAATCTGCACACAAATGTTTGTAGCGGCTTTATTCATAATTGCCAAAACTTGGAATCAGCCAGGATGTCTTTCAGTAGGTGAATTTATGAATAAACTGTGGTACATCTAGACAATGGAATGTCATTCAGTGCTATAAAGCCATGAAGAGACATGTAGGAAACTTAAATCCATGTTGCTAAATGAAGGAAACCAACCTGAAAAGGCTACTACCTGTATGACATACATACTGGATGACATTCTGGAAAAAGAAAACTCAAAGAGATAGAAAAGAGATCAGTGGTCTTTTTAAGTGCTAAGGGAGAGGGGTAGATGACTATGCAGAGTTCAGAGGATTTTTAGTGTGTGAAACTGCTCTGCATGACTATAATGATGGATACATGTGATTACACATTTGCAAAACTGATATATACCACACCAAGAATTAAGTTTAATGTGAATTATGGTCTTTGGGTGATTATGATGGATCAATGTAGGTTTATCAATTGTAAGAAATGTACCACTCTGGCAGGGGGTGTTGATAATGAGGGATGCTATGCATGTGTGGGGCAGAGGGTATATGGGAAATCTCTGTCTCTTCTGCTCAGTATTGCTGTGTTTTTAAAACTGCTATAAGAGAAAAATCCTATTCAAAAATAAAACACAAAAAGAACTCTATAGATTTAGAAAAAACAGAGACTCAACAAATACTAAGAAATATCAAAAAAAAAATAGGAAAAAAGTATTAGAGACCAGAATCAAACATAAAATAAAATGTTTTTGCTGAGGAAAATTTGCAATATGAAAGAGCTCACCCTCTTCCATGCAAATGGTACCCTGGGACAACATTTGTACTGAAGCATGAAGTCACTACAGACTTGGCATTCTTTAAAAAGTGCTTACTTCACTGCAGACAAGCAGATGTTTGCTACCTCATAGACAAGAAGCAGTGGTCTGATTGTAGAGTACTGTTCTAGTGTTCATCAGCAACACTTCACAACAGCAAAGAGCCGTGGCAGGAATAGCAGTTGAAGAATGGTGTGAACCAGAGCCCAACTCTTCTAGCCATTCAAGAAGAGAGAGTCTTTCTCACTCTAGTGAGATAGTTCTTCTGGCTGGACTTTGTACGTGCCTGTGATTGCCGGGATGAAACAAGGTAAAAGGATGAAGGGTAATGTGGAGAGAAGAGAGTGAAACTGCCTGTATGGCAAGTATGCATTTGAACAGATATAAATTTAATTTGAAGACTCCAAAAAGATGTAATCCTTCTCGAAACATGATTATAATGGAACAGTCCACAACAATCCATAATATTAGAGTGATGTGAAATCAGGCCCTTGCTTTTTGTTTTGTTTTGTTATTGACTTTTAGATATATGACAGTTTAAATATGTTCTATGTACACAGAAAGGTAATTGCCAGAAGGTAGAGCTACTAATCATATTTTCAATGCAATTCAGAAAGCAAAAACTAAACAAATAAAATCCAGAAAACAAGGAAATATCAAGAAGTCACTTAAAGTGCAGACATAGAACAAAAGCATAAAAGATGAGAGAGATGCAGCCAAATCCATTATGTATGGCAATAAATATCAATCCAAATATATGCTGATTTAAGCTGTATGTAAAATAAAATAAAATAAGATGTCTTACAAGGGTTAAAAATCACAGTGATAAGTGATATGTCAGACAAATGTAAACAAAATGAAAGCAAGATTGAAACTAATAGGACTGTAAAATTTCAGGTCAGAAAGATTACTGGAGCAAGAAGGTTTTTTTCCATTGATAAAGATTTAATCCATATAATTTACTTACAATATAACAGTATTAAACTTATATGTGCTAAATACCTCTGAATCACTATTACAAAATAAAGAAATATTAGGAGAAATTAGCATTAGTAAAAATTTTACAGGAGAATTTTAACATCATACATGCATGCTCCAGTAGATTTACTTGACAAAACATAACTAAAGACATAGATGTGAATGATGTGATAATTAAGACATAATACATATATATAAAACTTTTGTATTGCTAAACCTTGATTCTAAGTGTTCATAAGCTTTTACAAAACCAGTCACACACTAGACTATAGAGAAAATTTCAATTAACTCAAAAGTTATAAATGGCAAGTTTCACATTTTCTGCAAAAAACCCCACAAAACTCACTAAGATTTATTTAATCTCTAAGTTTTTTAAAAAAGGGAGTACCCTTGGTATACATTAACATATGCAGCTAGTCTCATTTGGGAGACTAGCTCAAAAAGTTTCAAATTGAAAAACAGTCATCACATTTACTAAATACCTGAAAGTCAAATCCTCACGGTTAAATCCTGTACTTTTGTTTTTATGTGTTTGTGCTTATCAAACATAGTGGTTAGTACCTGTCCTTATTTGTTTCCAATGCTTGTTTTCTAGCATAATGTCTGTTCTCTCCCATCCCAGATAATTAAACTTATAGTCATATTGTCAGGACTGTTTCATATCTGTTGTCCATATATCCCTGTCTAGATTTATTCACCAAACAAGTACTGAGTGCCCATTTCTATCAGGCACAGTGCTAAATATTTTGTTAAAGAAATCCATAAAACATGGGCTAGTGCAAGAGATGCATAGCGGAATGCACAACTGGAATATCATCTGGAAAATATTATAACAGAAGCATATGCACTGAGTCTTGTGGGATTTGGGTGGTGGTCTAAGTATTGTGAACCACTGGTCATGGGCTTGGGGAGGTAAGGGAGATGCCAACAAAGAGACGATGCAGGGACTGAGTATCGCAAAGCAAGAAGGAATCACGGAGCTTGGGGAAAGAAGTCAGACACAGAAGGAATTGTATGTTCAAAAGCAGGGATGCTGGATAAAATTATAGCATTGCTACACTCAGGCATGGGCATCTGTAGGGGGTCTGCAATAGAAGAAACCCGATTGAAACACTTTGACAACACTCATATTTACACTCCATCTAGCATACTTTTGGGTATAAAGTAGACACCTAATGAATTCTTTTTTTTTTTTAACTTGCTATATGGTTAGATAATTATAGGCTCTTTTGTTTTTAATATTAGTAATAATTTTTAACATCATTCAATATTTATCAGGATTCCAAGTACAGTTTTGGCTTTTTATTTTACCTTTTTGCAATTGCATGTTCAAATTTCTATGTTCACCCATTTGTGTAGTTATTCATTTACTCATTCATTTGTTAAACTATATATGAAGCATTTCCCATAGGACAAGAATTGAGCTAGGCTTTGATTTTTGAAGATGAATACAAAATGATGCTTCTCCAGCATTTTCTTTATCTTTTTAGTCATCATTTATTGTCTCATGCTTTCAAAATAATTACAAGCACTGCACAGTTAGGAGCAAATCAAATAACTTCTGTATAATTAGGGAAAAAATAAATTCTAAATAAAACATTCTTCAGGCATGTGAGGAAAAACACAGCTGAATTTTTCATATCTCTTTCTGGTTTGGGGATCACTAGATTGGGCCTAAATTACCAAGTTAATAAAATGTCTTTCTTTTCTTCATATTAGTTTTTAGATATCATTATTGTCCAAAGACTATGTTAACTCACATTATTTAAGCAACAGGATGTATTTAGGTTAAATAACAATTTGGGTGTGGCTTCGGAGGCAATACATTCAAATGCTCCCCAAATCCTAACCCACCCAGTGCATTCATCTCTTATGACACATAGGGTAGCATCTGAGCAAAGCCTTCTCACATCCGGAGAAGCATAGAGATAATAGCTTCTTCAGAAGACAGACTTCAATATATTGAGAAGACAAAGGACCACGGCTCAAGAAAAGCTTTTATTCCACCACCACAATAATACATATGAGGAAGCTAGCAGTAATCTCATCATAAGCAAAACAGCAAACATATTTAGTATTTCATTTTGTAGTGCTCATAAGCATCAGCTTGCATCCCCAAACAAACCAAGTTCTTAGAACTTAGACTACCTCAACACTTTTCCACAATCATTATTTTCAGATATGTGTTTAGCTTTATGAGGCAATCAGAATTATCTTTCATCTTCAATATCCTGTCTTCTAACGTTCTAGAAAAAAAAAAAGCCACCACTTTTCTGTGTCTTACTCAGAGAAGGTTTGCCCCGTGATTAATTGTAGGTGCAATACACTGAAATTGCTTCGCCAGATGACTAACCCCCTCTGCTTTCCATTTGAAGGGTACACATGCAGATGTGGTTAAACTTTGTCCATGGCACATGGCATTGCAAATTGTAAACCCACCCCCCCAAAATATTGAAGCCCAATTTATAGTTAAGCCTTAAAGAATACTGTTGTTTATTTGCTCTCCCTTCCTCTATATTTTTCATAAGTGTTTTAAAGATTAAAATGCTCAATATTTTCCCAAGGGGTGTCCAAGGAAGGTGTATTTTTTATCAGGGGTGCTATATCATACAGGGGCCAAAGAGTGCTCCTCCTTCTGGGGAAGAATACTTTTCTCTAAGAGGTAGCCAGTGTGCTGCACGTTTACCAATAACGGAGCTGAAAATCCCACTCTCAAGGGGAGGTGAGGGAGAGAGGGAGAGAATACATCATTGCCAAGCAAACATTTTTAAATTTGTCTACCTTGGGCTTGTTAAGACTATGCTACAATGACCAGTTAGATATAAAAATCATCTTTACCGTACTTTGTATCTTAGAGTTTAGTAGTTTCTAAACCATCATTTTTTGTTGTTGTTACACTGTCAAATGTCCATTCATGACTAAGATGGCACTCAGAAGTTGCAGACAGTCAAGTAAAATGTAAATGTAAATTGAAGGTAAAAATATTCAAATCAAGTCTGGGTTTTGGAAAATGGCTTTATCTGAGTATGTGCGGCCAATTTCACTGAACTGTAACACTACTGTACAACTCTGATTAACATTTCCTAAAAATTTAATTCCATCAGAAATCTTGGGGCAGGGGGAGCTTAATTATCTCCTGAAGGTCTGGTACCTTTCACCTGCACATAAGGCTGCCCTCATGATTTTCTTTTAAAACAGCCAGAGGAAAAGAAAAAGAAAATCAGCCAGAAGTATTTGTCGGCAAGATTCCTTAATGTCCGCTTCGAAAGTCACAGATTACAGTTTAAAATGGAAGTCCCCTTTTGAACAAAGACGGAAAGGTTATGAGAAAATACAGTTTGCCATTATTGATGTACAAAGCCAGCTCTGATTGCCTCTGTCCTGTAGCTCCCCCACATGCACCACTTGGATATTGCCTAAATCTGTGGAAATGAGAGAGAGGAGCTTCACTCAGTCATAGCTCTTCCCGCTGCTGCTGTAGGACCCAGCTTGACAAGCATCACATCCAACCTGTTTTTCTCATTTAACATGCTTTATGGCTTGCTTGTCAGGTGGTCTCTATGTGGTTTGCTCAGCTAATCCCAGAAACATGTAAAAGTCATACAAATTATAATTTAAGAAAAGGAAATAAAGTCAATTGACCATTGATTGTTCTTTCCTCTTATCCCGGTACCTGGTAAGAGCGTCCAAGTGTAATGATCGTGAACTCAAAGAATTTCTGTTTCACTGCACTTTATCTTTGCTGTTAATGAACTTAGTGTTTTCAACTTTAGTCTCTCCCTCTCTCTCTCTCTTTCTCTCTCTCTCTCTCCAGAGGCCACTTCCACGAGAGACAGGTAGTAATTATACTGTGTTAGCACGACCGTCTGCCTTCCTTCAGTCCTTATTCCTTACTAACAAGGGAAAGAACTAGAGAAATAGAAGCAGATTACTTATAGAGCAAAATCTATAGTTTTATTTGAAAATGTGCCAATATAAAGAACATAGTAGACCTGAGTTTTATAAAATAATCATTTCCTGATTAGCTATTGCTAATAACAGAGCAGTGTTTATATTTTACATTCTAGTTTTTCCCATCGACAATTTAACTCATTCCTACACCCATACCCTTCTCTGTTTGGGTAGCAGAATAATATTAACTTGTTTGAAATTTCTTGCTCTTAGATTGTTAAAGGACATGACAAGCTTCCACCAGTATTCTGTGCTGGACACTAGCACTGATGGCTTGGAAAACCTTTCATTTATACAGAGTTCTCCACCCCCTTTTTCTGTATGTCACTATTCATTCCTAAGCATATTTATCTACATTTTGTTAATTGTAATTTAAAATTCTATCTTAAAAGATGTACATTTATACTATAGTAATTTTGAAGGCGAGCATTATTTCATTGGGTTGTCACTCTTTTCAGACATCAAACCTTCTCTGTCACATATAAATAGATTGCTTGATATACATGCAATATCCTGTCGGTGTCATGCGCTCTTTTCTTTAATCTGACTGACACGGCGCATAATAAAATGCTCACTTCAATATATGTCTGTTGCATTTTGCTTAATTCTGGGCTTAGTTTAATATTAGTCATGAATATTTCCTCCAACTAGACACGAATTTGAATATATATAAGGCACAGTTTATGTTCATCCTAAAGCACAAGCTTCAACCTTATTTTTTATTGCTTATCCTGTTTCTGATGAATTAAGTCATCTCAAGGAAAGAACTGAAAGCAACAGGGACCAGAACTGTTATCTTTATCCACAAGTCAGGTAGTGTGTGAGTGGGGGAAATCCGACTGCTGCGCTTTACTTTCCCTGAGCATCAGAGCTGGGAGTTGGAGAGGTCTGCTCGGTGGGAGCAAAATAGGAATAGATGAAACCATGTTACATCTCTGGGTTTCTTTTAGGCTAAAAAACCACAGTGGTTTCTAACGCTCCAATGACGTTATGTTTATTTTATATTCCTTTTTATCATAGGTAGGGATGAGTTCATTATCATTTCTTCTTATTTTTATTTTAAATACCTTCAAATTAAATTAATAAGAGAAGAAAAAGTGATTAGTGTGATATGTATGTGACAGTATATATGAATGTACATATGTACACCCTCCCAAACATGCACATACACATGTTTGTGTATTTATACATACGTGGGTGCGTACATAATTTTATAAATCCAACTCCTAATAACTTGAGCACATTTTTCTTCTGGATTAAAATAATGGTAAAATATTTGAGGAATTTACTTGACCCACTCAAATTTAACAAAGAACAATAATCCATGTACCTTTTCTCTGTTACCTTTGGTCAAAATGTGTAGCACATTTTAACAACTATAATAGTGGATGAGCGCTTCTTGTTTTTATGCATTCTACAAGGTCTTGTATTTCAAGATGGTGATGCCCCAATGTCAGATTCAAAATGAGAATCCACATGTTGACTGGCTTGCATATGTTGCTGGCACATTCTTACCCAGCGATCTAAATAGAAACATATCCAGTAATAATCTCATTATAAAGTGACTTTCTATCCTATGAGTTTAAAAATCTCACGGGACAAAACATGTTCCTCATGAACATTGTAATATATATTAAATATATCTCTGCAAATAATAAAGATTAAAAATATTGCTATTCACCACCCCCTGATATTGTGGACTCTTTTGTTTGTGTCAATATAGCTGATATTTGTGTGTGTGTGCACGTGTATCTGTCTTGTTTTTGGACACCTCTTTTCTCCTTAGAGATTTTTCTGTGGTATATTTATTTCATGTGACTATGTGAAATATTTTATTTCATATTTCACTTTTGAAGCAAATTTTTATACCATTTCTACAAAGAAATAGAGCACATATTGTTTCTATGATGGGTAGCGTGAACTCCCAATGGATGTAGACAACGGATAAAATGAACTACTGGCTAAAACAGATTAGATGCCAAACTCAGTTAGTCCTTGCCTAATTCTATAAAAGTATGTCATTTAGGGACTTACTTGACTTAAGGAAAAAACAAATCTCGAAACAATATCCAAACTGATTACTTATTCAAATTGATTATGCTGCAGCCACTGCTCTGTCGGAACAAAATACAGTCGTATCAACTTAGTCCATTCCCTTGGCCAGCCTGCATAGAGAAACTGCCATTACAAGGTATTTTATTCAATGACACCAGCAACATTGAGGAGGTTAATTACAAAACAGAACAGTGAAACAGAAATTACCTCCCCGTTGCACACGTTTCTGTAGGAGTTTTACATTGTTCTTGTTGAATGATGCCAATGCGCTGGAAGAGTTTCATGACGCAATTGTTCTGAAAATCTTGGGATCACCTATAGCTATTAGCTTAATACCATGGGTTTTATTAGATAGTTATTTATGACACCTAAGTGCTAGGAGAACTAACTTAGCAGAACTAACAAGTCAAATATTTTGAAGAAAATGGAAAACATATATCCACCAATCTGAGTAGCTAAACCCTTGTGCAAGAAACCATTGGACACGCATGCTGGAATCACTGTTCTGTGGGTAGATGCTATAGCACTCAGATTAGACTATCCGAAGGGGATGAGAAAAGAATTTAGAATTGGAAACAGTACTTCAAAAAATGATGTCGGGTCAAGTAGTATACGAGTACTAACGTGAGTATGGAGTATAATATAGCAACTTGTGTTTTGAAAAGTCGGACACAGTCTCAGGGAAGCCTATTGTTCCCCAAAGGCCATTCGCAGTTACTGTTAACACACTTGCCTGCTTTCACCCGAGCCTTCAGGAGCTGTGACAGTGCTTGCAAATGTGATGCTCATGACAAGTCTGTCTGCTTCTAAAGCAGGTCAGGAAAGCTGAACACTATTAATAATACTAATGGAGAGATTATCTTTAGCTCCGATTTTTTTCTCCTTTGAAAATAAAAGGAGGAGGATTGTTTTAACACCCTGCCCTTTTCATAAAGGTTGCAGGAAGCAATTGAGCCTCTCTGAGACCAGAAGCTTCCCTTTTCAAGTTTTCTGCTTAATTAAAACACTGCATTTCCTTGGTTAAAAGCGAACACTTCACTAGTATATTTTAAAGATATAAAACACAATAGTAATGAAATTAGCGGTAGTCCTTTGTCAGAAGAAGAGCATATTTGTTAGACTGTACCGACAAAGGGACAATTCTATACTTTTAAAGTACCCATTAAAGAGGCAACACTGTGTCAGAGCTTCCTTATTACAGCTGTCTCTTCTGCAAGGGAGCTGTCTCCTCTTCTACCATAAAGGCTGTGTCGTAACCAATTAGGTAGAATTAATGTACAAACTTCTGCAGAAAGATATGTAAGCAAAATATTTAAAGACCATTAAAGAATGGAAAAACTAAAATTTTGAAAACAAAATAAATGTGCTGTAGCTTGGATGTGCCAGTATGTGCTGCTTCTAAGCTGATAGGCGGTGTTGAACACAAAAGTGCTTAATAAGTGACAAAAAAGATGCTCAAATTAAGGTCCTTTGAAAAATGAGTTCCCAGAGTGCTCCATACCAATTTCAACGAGCTCTCCAAAATGGAAATATTTTTCGCATTTTCACCAATTATGACATTACGCAGAATACATAGTTTAAGAATTTCATAACTCTTTGGCAGAACTCTCTTGCTGAGAATGTACAATGAGACTCACATTCCCCATTGCACAATGAGAGCCATTCTATGTTCTTTCTCTCTTTTATGCTTTTTAAAGCTAAAAGTTAAACAAATCATTTTATAAGACAAAAGCAGAAAGGTCAAATTGTTTTCCTTTATCTGGAATGGTTACTGAACCCTGGGGTTTGTCTTCTCTACACGTTGGCCTTCTGCCTGCCTCTCTCTTTTGTCATGGATTTCAGCTATAAAGTGTGTTTGTCTTTAAAACTAAGCCTCACTGTGTCATATGTTCAACCCTGCTCCATACAACCCAACACAACTTATCACGCTCTGACAGCTAATATTTAAAAGAGAACACACACGTATTTTGAGGTTTGATAACTGCTATCAATCTCGATAATGGGTATCCAATCCAAAATTGTGACAGATATCTGGCGGATTGAGCATCTAGCATGAGCAGCTAATGCTGAAGTAAATGAATCAGGGGGCAGCTACTTCACACCTATAATTAAAAATAAAAGAAATAAGTGCCACACAAATAATGGAAGCCTGAGAAATCTATGTCATAGCTGCACCGAAAGATGAAACTTACAGACACTGGTTTCTAATTATCTTTCTTCTTCCTTGGACTTTTTTTTAATAGAAGATTGTGAGATTTTTCCTAAAGATTTTTTTTTAATGGTTAAAATTTCAGGATTTCCAGTTTAATTTGTCATTGCACCCTGTTTTCACAGGAGCTGCCAGCAGAGATATAGTGGGGCCTGAAACAGCATGGCTTTGATGCTTGGAAAATGCTCTCTTTTAACAAAGTAAATCAAGGTACAGTGACCTCCAAAAGCCAAATTGCAGAACAGAGCATAATGGGTAATGCAATGTAAATTGCCATGCATGCAATTGGGATGTTATTACAGCAAGACCAAATGGTGGTAGCTAATGACCTCGACATTTGATTTCTAGGTGCATTTTATTTTTTCCTGATTTGAAAATATATCTATCTGAGACAGTAGCTTTACCACACTAATGAGCCTGAATAAAAGCGTGAATTTCTCTATAGTGACTATTGTATCCTAAATCAACCAAATTTGCATACAGCAGCTGAGTGGCCCCCAGATCACTCTAGTGGACATATATATATTTCAGTACAATATTAAATTCTCATTTTAAATTTAAAGATAAATTCTCTTATAAAATTATCATCCTAAAGAAAATGCAATGCGTAAATATTTGGTTTTGGCCTTTAAATTATTTAGACATAGAAAAGAGAAAGCAGCATAGGCATAAATATATTTGTTCTGGCTTTAGAGTGTCCATCCCACATTTAGTAGTAAATTATTTGGGGATTGAAAAGACTGCACTGTGTATTCTTAACAGTCATTTGTTCTAGGAAGTTCACTTATTGAATATTGTGGCATCATTTTTAGACTTGAAATGAGTTTCTCTGCACAGCTGGTGCATTTTTGTTGAGGTGAAAATAAAATGAAAATGTTTCGCTATAAAGTCTTCCCATAACTCTAGTTGGGATTTTAAAAATAAATCATAACAAGGGCTCCAAGAAAATATTTATTGCTCTTCCCAAGCATTAGGAGAAGTGCTTGGTCTGGACCTGTCATTCAGAGCGAATCAAGACACTACTGTTCAGATGTTGCTAGAAGAATCGCCATAGCACTGTCAAGAATAACATACCTGGAGAAGAGTCAATTGTTTCTTAATTTATTAACAACTTAAAGTATTTAGAACTGATTGACTCAAGTAAGCGTGAAGTAATTTTTCTTGTGCTGAATTCTAGGGGGGTTCAAAATAGCTCTAAATTATTTTTCTTGTAAATTATATGATTTCTTAAATTATCAGATTACTTACGTCACACTGGACCACCTCTCTAAAAATGGCTTTGCAATTTGTGTTGATTACTCAAAAATCTGGGTTTCTGCCATGTAACTACTTCTTCAGAAATTGATGTCATAAAGGAAATATATATATACACACTCCATTTTAAGTATTCTTGCTTTTATTTTATTGAAAGGTAATCAAATTGCTTATGAGGTCAGCAAAAATGCTACTTAATGTTTTCTTCTTGTTAAATTGCCATTAGCACAAAATGTTACTTCCTATTTTAATAATTGTAATCTATAGGTAAAATTTATAGAAGGAAGGAATATCCATTTCATATGCTGACTTCTATGCCTCATGTATGCTCACTTGGATTTATTTTATATCCCATTATTGGTTTAGTCCAAGACAAAATAAATTAAACAATGAATAGGCTACAGATATTTCCCATGGGGTAAGGGCACTTGATTTTATTTTCCTCTCTTCCTACATAATATTGCAATATGCGTCTTTTGAAACTTATGGCAAACAGTCTATGTTGCTGCTCTTTCTTTTATTCCAAAATATAGCATATGCACAAGTAGTGTTGGACATGAAGCCTTTTTCATTAAACATGTTTGCACATTAAAATTACTAGGGTAAAATTTTAAACACATTTTGGTTAAC
Organism: Equus caballus; assembly: GCF_041296265.1. Lineage (NCBI taxonomy): Eukaryota > Metazoa > Chordata > Mammalia > Perissodactyla > Equidae > Equus > Equus caballus. The sequence continues at coordinate 9,308,631 of NC_091692.1, read as the reverse complement.
ATAACCCATGTGGATTCCTACAGCACAGATAATCCCCTTGCACACTTTCTCAGAGAGACTGTAACAAAGGAGCAGCAATACAAACCAGAGAACAATTCTGCTTGATTTTCCTTTGCAGTCATTTTATCAGGACAAGGAATATTCCACAGTGGTGCCCAGATGAAGCTGCATGCATTCCCCAGCATTGCATTGTAGAAGAAAATGAAAAACCTAATAGCATTTTGATGTATTCCAGTTAGGTTTTCCATTAAGAGAAAAAGGTGATATGTTCACACCATTTGTCAGGAAAAGAAGAAATGAAGAAAATGTTGACAATTTCATTACATTCTGGTTATGGGGTGATCTGAACTTACCTATTACAAGATAAAAAAAAAACTATTCCAGATATTAGTTGAAAACATTATTGTTTATAGTTACTTAAATGTGTGCTACAACTATAGAGTTGATATAACTGTATAAGCTCAGATTTAAAAAGAGATATTTTATATCATTTACAACCTTGCTCAAAAATTTGTATCCTTTTGAATTCCATAGCATCATACCAAGTCACACGCTGCCGGACATTTCTGTGATAAATCTACCCCTGAAAAGAGGATATACAGATACCATAAAAATGCTTCTAAGTATATCATTCTTTTCTTGACCTATGTATTTATTCAGAAGATCTTTTTCCCATTTCTCATATTTTTTTTCTTTTATGATTGACTATAGGACTCCTGGATTTTCTGCTGAGAATATTTCCCTAGGGAGAACAGTTGCTGTCCATTTAAAATCAAAGTTAAAAAACTGAACATTTTTTCCAGGGTACCAGAGAGACAAGTGTAGATGCAATCTGTTCAACTGGAAACTGAGCATTATACACAGAGCTCTACTTCTCTTTCCTTTACTAATTTTTATTAACCATGATATTAGCACTTTTCAGATGAAAGCATCTTGCTATACATATGCTAAAGCTCATTGACTAAAGTACTATTTGATTCTGTGCTTTTGGAAAGGAAATTTATTAAAAATGTATCAATTACATACATTAAAATATAAGGAGCATGTAAAGCTGCTTAACCGTAAGAATTTTTTATGTGATTTTCAGTAAAATGACTTGCTTGTTTTCAAACGTCATTAAATAGGGAATTTATTAAGTGTTTGTTACCTGAGGAGAGCCATGCATATTAATATCTCTCACAAAACATGTCCTAACAAATGGGCAGCACATATTCATGTGGCCTGGATCACTACTCAGTGCAGAGAGCACAGAATGGTCTACGTGTGTGACAATTAGGGACAAGCTGATGGGTGAGGGAAAACAGAGGGTATGGAAAGAGGCAGCAGAGAAGAAGGAGGGGCAAGAGAACTCAGGGGCTGTGAGCTAATTTCCCTATCGGTGTGGAACGTCACAGTCACTAAACTAATCCTATCTTCTTTCAGTTTCCTAATATTTGTGCAGTGAATCCTGTTGGTATATTTAAATTTTATTTGCTACTCATCTTCCAAGGGCAATTATCAGACTTACAGATTTCTAATTGAGAGAGGAACTCTGAAGGCCATCTAGTTCTTCCACAGCACTTGGGGGGCTGTGAGAGCACCATTCAGAAACCAAGTACTGTGCCTGAAGAGGCTTCTAGGAAATAAACCATCAGCTTTGTTTTCCAACGAGTCGTGTAGTGAATGTTACAATATTGACTTTGTTACAAAGTAAAATGTTATTATTTCAAGTAAATCTCAATTAACAGCATTATATTATACTAGTTTAAAAACATATGAGCTGGGACTGGCCTGGTTAAGTTCTTGGGTTCAGATCCTGGGCACAGACCTACACACCACTCACCAAGCCATGCTGTGGCAGTGTCCCACATACAAAGTAGAGGGAGATAGGCATGGATGTTAGCTCAGTGACAATCTTCCTCAGGCAAAAAGAGGAAGATTGGCAACAGGCGTTAGATCAGGGCCAGTCTTCCTCACCAAATATATATATATATATATATATATATATATATATATATATATATATATATATATATCTGAGCTAAATATAAAATAGAAAATTTGGTTTCTTTGAAATTGTGTAGTAATAATATGCACCATGAATATAAATTAAATCACTTGCTCAATGTCACAACAATGGGAAATATTGACACACATCTTGTTTTTAAGTCAATCTGACTAGATTTCTGAATGCAGCCAGTACATTCAATCCTGCAATGCTTTCTAGATTCCAACTGGTAAAAATTTAAACAAGCTTAGAAAATTTATTTTTCTAATAAGCAATTATAATGAAGCATCCATGGTAAAATATCTTTAAATATTTTAAAAGTGTGTTCGCTTATTTTCTGTAACATTCTTTTTTTATTCTCTTTTTGTCCAAGTGAGTTTGAGTAGGAATCAAGTGAAGCAATTAGGAGAAAATAAAAAAAGCGGACAGTAAGCAAATTAAAGAAAGTTGGCATAAAGAAGGTCAAAGACCAAATATTTATCACATATTAGCATCACTGATATTGTGTGAGACAGTCTGTCAGACTATGAGACCTAAGTTAAGGATTTTAATGTGCTCCTTTTTCTAAAATCTTCAGCTAAACGAACTAAAATGTTGCCTAGTCAGGACAAAATCTCATCATTGTGACAACCTCTCCAGTGTTCTTTCCTGGTTTCTCAGCTGGACCTTCAGGGCTCTTATTTTTAAAATTAGCCTGTGGGACTCTCAATTGCTAATTTGAACACCTATTTAATTTATGACTCTTTTACTTGAATTTGCTATAGTGCAATTCTGCAGTTTAAGGTAGAGCTTGGGAAATAATTCTTAAGTCGAGAGCTATTGCCAGAAGCTCAGTGTCAGAATGTTCTATCTCCAAAAGCATATAAAGTGATAAGAAAAGCTAATGAAAGAGGTTTTTCATAATTTGCTGTTTTTCCCAAAATAAATTTATCAAGTCCTACTCTCAAATAGAGGGAGAGAAAGAGAAGGAAAGAGAAAGAGAGAGAAAAGGAGAGAGGGAGAGAAATGACATTCTATAAAGCCTCTCAGTTCTTTCTGCAAGGAAGAAATAAACAGCCAGTTCAAACAAAATAACTTCACTATAGAGAATAAAATATGAGATCCAAACATGGCCAGTGACACTATGACACGCAATTGCAAGTGGGCAGCTTTCAGAGTTTTCTAGCTTCTGGCAATGATCCCATCCATGGACAAAGGGAAAGCGAATTAGAGACGTTATAGCAAAGTGCAAGGATCAACTCTTTGAGCGCTAATTGTAACACTGTGTGGTAAACACCAGCACATCCACCTTGGGAGGGTTATGGCTGCTGAGAGCAAATGACAGTCCTGGATCGGACACAGTGATAGTCTCGAGAAGACTGAAGCTTTCTTTTTCTCCACATTACCCTCTCTTGGATCAATGCTGTTGAGAACACGAGCATTTCACATGAACTGGCAAGGTCATCTGTGACAGTCATCCATAATAAAAACTAGGATTTGCGGCGTACTCTCCAGCATTTGAAGCATTTTTCTTAAATATTATTTATTTTCTTTTGGTGAAAACAAGTCAATATTACTATCATTATTTTGCAGATCATGACCATATTGAATGTCAAATAGTCTAAGTTAACCCAAGTCCAAATATGACTTTTTCCACCCATTACCTAGATATTAGACTATACTTCTGATCACCTATCATCACGTTACTGAATTCTAGGAAAGCTTGTGTCCTGTTGCTACTACCAATGGGATGTGGTATAGTCTATGGAAAATTATCATAAACAAAATAGTACTTATTCAAATGGGACATTCCAAATTCTCAGTATAGAAACTTTTGCGGAGAACCACGGGAAGTAATGCACTTAAAAGTAATTGTAGGAAAGGAAGAGTAATTTGGCTTATTTCTATCTTGCGGCAAACTCCGTCCTTCCCCACAATGTGTGAGCGTCAGAATTTACATTGTCAATGTATTTGAGGTACAGCTGATTTAAGTGTTTTTCCCTAGCAATCACTGAAAGCGTTAGTTAACTCCAGATTTGTAAAAACGCAACAAAGATTAATTGAAAATGCTTCAGCTAAATAGCTTCATATAAAACTTTCTTCTTGGTTAACATAAGCATAATGAAATTGTAAGCAGAAGTAAATAATGTACAATCTTTACCTCCAGGTCCTTCTCACTTAGCAACTAGTAAAAATTGTAGCTGGAGATGGGCACAGGAGAGATCTGTGTATGGTCCTGTTTAAATTCTTTTTTAATTAAATTTCTCTGGCTCATTATCAATTAAAAAATCTTATAAAGTCATGGAGGAGAAGCAGTGGTCACAGCAGAAGTCTCCAGAAGAGGAGAGTAATAGCTGATATGTACCACCAAGAGAGATAATCAGCCTGAGAGGATACACCACAATGTATTGCCTACTGTCACATCAGTCCATGGTGCTGAGAGGCAGACACCCAACAGGTTGTTACTGAGTAATTCTACACAGTACAAAAGAACTGGGACACACATATATAAATAAATCTATCTATATATACACAATTTTAGATATAAGCACGTATACAAAGATGAGTACATGTGGTTCTTGGGGTTTTTCATTAATCTGCATAATGTGTTCCTGTGCCTCACAGGTGGAGAGGCCGTAGATCCAGTTTGCTGATGGTTCTAGGGTCCCCTCAGTTAATTGTCTCTTTCTTTCTGAAAAATTTCATACATGAGACAAAATGATATGTCCATACTCTGTTCCTGGGAGTCAAGGAAAGTAATTCAGCACTCGGTGCTTTTAGAGCTATTTATTAACTTTATTTTAAAGGCTTTTTAAATAGAGGAACATCAGGATGAGTGTAAATTGATGAGGATTATTTTAGACTGGTTACTTTTAAAAATTGCAGGTAGGAAGGAGGCTCTGAGGAGTGGAATTTACTTACCCTTTGTTAAGAGACATTTACATTGTAAAGGAAATCTCCATCTGTACAAGTGTCTCCTTCTCTCTACCAGGAAGGAGGCAGGATTACCTTATTTCTAGAAACTCTTAATCAATGCCAATGGCAAGGACTTAAATCTGTATCTTGTTTACTGTATTTGTGTGGTACTCTCCCCTGATCGACTCTCCCTCCACCCCCAACATCCTCCTTTGTCTTTAGCTAAAAATAATATTTGAGGTGGTGGTTTCAGCCATTTACTTAATCTGGTTTGATTCTTATCTAAAGTTATAGGACCATTCAATAACCAGACCCCACCTGCACTGATGTCATTTTAACAACTTTTTTTACATTTTCTTTCCTTTCTCTTGTAAAGAGATAACTCACATACCTATGCCTGAAATTTAACTCTACCCTCAACTCTTGTTTGCAGCAGCTCTTCCTGCCCATGGGGCCTGTCCCCGGGGCAGTAGCTCTTTACTGCCCATGGGTCCTGTCCCCACGCTATTCCATACTATTCTCTAAATAAAAGAGTACTACTGCCAGACCTTGAGAGTCCAAGAAATCTTTTTTTCGACTCCGGGGCTCAGCAAGCCCACATCATAAATATTGGTGAATCAAGTAGGGGTAGAAACAAACTCTAAATAAAAGTGTAGATTTCACATGGAATAAAGCAGACCACCTCTTCCTGAGTTCCTTGAGTTTATGAATACAACAGGCAACTCATCACAGGGAGAAGATTCAAGTTGTCTTATCCCGTGCAGAAATTTTTAAGGCAAGAAGCTGAATCTAGCAGTATAATTTTGTGTGAAGGAGTGAAATGTTTGACTAAATCAGTAGATACTGGCCAGATATCCTCCCAGTCAATGACCAGAACATTTAAGAGAGTCCTGTGGGTCAGCGGCTTGGATTGGCAATGCACTCATTTACAAGTGTGTTTCACTGAATGAACAGTAAACAGATCTTTCAGAAACATGTACATATTTGGAAATATAAATAATAAATCACTTCTAACAGCTAAATTGAGTTTCACAAGTACTTGGACAGTGTCAACCTGGGTATTGAGATTTACAACAGTTGTCTATTTGCATAACATGCCCCAAAGTGTCTTTGAAGTTAACTCAGTGTAATCTCAATATCAAGAGTTAGTTTATCATTCCTTGAGGGCAGATCACCAATTATGTCCCGAGGAAACCTGAAGGTTGGAATGAGGCATGGATCACCCAAAAAAGTTCATCAGGATAAAGGGGGAAAACAGTCTAAATGTAACCCACAAGTGTATGGTCTTATAAATATCTACCCATTTCAAACAGGGCCACAGTCTCCACCCACAAGGATTTGCATAGTGGTTTCTGGGAGTTCTCAAAATCTCTTTGCAGTCAATGTGTGTTGGTTGCTCTGTTCTTCTTCTACTGCTTGGCTGCATGCTCCATGAGCAAAACCACTTGGGGAGGCCCAGTTTCTGCCACCACACATCATGAGATCATCCATATGTAAACCTCGTTGTTATATTCTGATATTCCCAGACCCTCCATTCCTGGGGCAAACAGGACAGTTTCGGGTCTTGGAAAGAGAGGAAAAAATAATGTTTTCAGCCTCTGAGCCCTCTTGAATAGTTCCATCTGCATCTTCTTTTAACTTCCCATCTCTATAGTGTGTTAAAATCCACTCCAAGAAAGTTAATATGCTATGGAAGACTTTCTATTCTGGTTTATGCTTTTTTCCTTTTTTCAACCCAGTGCCTCACTGCTAGCATGAGAGAACATCATCTCTCTTCATTTAGCTGCTGAACAAGTCTCCCACACATGTATGAATGTATAGACATACATTCTGGCACTTGTTTGAAAGGAGAAGGAGATGTATAGCCTCGAGTTAACAGAGTCAAAACTTCCTTCTGATTCAAGAATATGAACACATCTTCGGTAAAAAATCATGTTGTCCATAAAGTGAATTTTATAGATATGTAAGCCTCACTATTCAGTAGCAAGATCTTTGCAGATTGAGATGGGACCCCACAATGTGTGTCTAAAATTATTACTTTCTGCTTTGATAATATTTTTTAAATACACTACTCAATTTCCTGATTTTTTAAAAAGAATACAGTACACAAAATTTAATTTTTGGCTGATTATGAAGTTTATTATTTCATTCTTATTACTTTAATAAAGAGACACTATTTGGAGACTTTCCCCATCAGTAGTTTTTATCAAATGATATTTAGTTAATGTTGTAGACCTCAACTGAGCCTTCATAAGAAATTACAAGTTGTTTCTCTTTCTGTGGCTGTATGCTGTCCACAGCACATTTTATTTGAAACACATTGAAAAATTAATAAGAAATAATTAGAATATTTAACATTTCAAATGAGAGACTTGGAAAGCACTTCTGAAATAACAGAGTAAGAACTTCTAAAAAGTCCCCTCCTCCATAGAAACAAGAACACTGGCAAAAATTGACAAAATTAACTTTTTTAGAACTCTGGAAATTAACCAAGGAACTCGCAACAATTCAAAGAATATTTTTTCAAGAAAAACAGCTGAATCTCTGTCAGAAGAGTGAGCATTATGACATTTTAACTTGTCCTATTCTCACTTTTTTCTCCCCACTTCTGTGAGAGTCTTGAAAACCAAAAGCCTTGCAACCAAGGCAGGTGTGAAAGCTAGCAGCTGAGCAGTCGCTGCAGAGGAAGTGGGATTAGAAAGCTCCCCCAAACCCCATCCTCAGAGGCTTGTCAATATTTGACATTTCTCTAGCTTCTTGGAAAAGCACCACACAGAGGGCTTATCTTTATCTGATCTGACACAGAACTTGTTCAGTGGGAAGAGCCCTTCCCACAGTGTTGATCAAAACAAGCAAACAGGGCAATTGTTTAACCTCGCAGATGCCTGAGGTGGCAAATATGAGACAGGGAAAATAAAAGGCTGGCCGAACATTTAAAAGGAATAGCTGGGGAATGAGATTCCCATAGGTGTCTTTGGAAAACTCTGACTTTCTTGTGTGGATAGAGACTTCCACATGTGAGGCCGTAAGCATGCCCGGGAAAGACCTGAGAAGGCTCTAATCTCTCATCCTTGGCTAAACCTCAAGGCTCTGCCCAAGCAGGAAATGAGGCTACAGCAGAGCTGTAAACTGCTGGCATGTTGGAGCTGTGCCCCAACACACACACAGAGGTCCTTGGTTAAAGGTTGGGAGTCTTAAAGTCTCAAGGCATTAAAGAAATCTCAGTCAAAACATCAGCTCACTACGGAGCAAACTGACAGACTTCAAGGGCTGCCCATGACAAATGTATAGGCTTATAATCAGTTCAGAGAAGTCATTGAATAAACAAATGGGAACAAAAACATCAAGGACAAAAAGCAACAACAACAAACCCTGAAGGAGGCGGGGCAATCTAATCTTCAGGGTTGTCACATTGTATTATTTAAAATGTTCAGTTTCAACAACATAAATGAGACATCCAAATAAATAGATAAGTATTGCCCACTCCCAGGGGAAAAAAAATCAATGGAAACAGTTCTTGAAGAAGCCCAGATGATGAACTTACTACACGAGACCTTAAATTGGCCATTATAAATATGTTCAGAAAACCGAAAGAAACCGTGTCTAAAAAACTAAAGCACAAGAACCATGGCTCACCAAGTAGATATTATCAATGAAGAAATAGAAATTATAAAAAGGAACCAAATAGAAATTCTAAAGTTGAAAATATCAGTAGCTGACATAAGCAATATGCTAGAGCAGCTCAACAGCACATTTGAGCTGGCAGAAGAAAGAATCAGCAATCTGAATACAAGACAATTGAGATTACCTAGTCTGTGGAACAGAAAAAAAAAAATTGAAGAAACTTCAGAGATATGTGGTGAACCAGCCAGCACACCAACATATGCATAATAGGATTCTCACAAGGACAGGAGAAAATAATAAATAATAAATAATAAAATAATAAATAACCAAAAACATCCCTAAAGTGATGAAAAACAGCCAAGAAGCTTCATGAACTTCAACTAAGATAAACTAAAGAGACCTAAACCTAGACAAATCATAGTCAAAGTATCGAAAGTAAAAGATAAAAAGAGAACCTTCAAAGCAGCACAAGAAAAGTTATCAGTATGAGAATCTTCAATAATGTTAACAATCAATTTTACATCAATAATCATAGAGACCAAAAGGAAGTGGAATGACATATTCAAAGTACTAAATAAAAATAATGTCAACCAAGAATCTGATATTCATTCAAAACTATTCTTCAAAAATAAAGGTAAATTTAAAAATTCCATATAATTTGTTGCATGCAGTCTTGCTCAACAAGAAATGTTAAAGGGAATCCTTCAGGCAGAAATGAAAAGGCATTAACCAGGAACTAAATCCATACAAATAAATAACAAGCACCAGTAAAAATAACTACATAGGCAAATAAAAAACATAGTATAAATGTATGTTTGTTTGCGATACTTTTCTTCTTCCGTATGATTTAAATGTCAACTATGTAAGATGATAATTATATATCTGTGTGGATGGATTTATAATGAATAAAGATGTACATTATATGACAAAAGTATCACAAAGATGATGGATAAAATGGAGCTAAATTGGATACAATTTTGTGTATATTTTTCCAATTAAATTGATATCAATTCAAATTAGATAAATTTGAATGACACAAACTTCTGAAATTGACTTAAAAAGAAAAAGAAAATCTGAATAGATCTATAATACGTAATTATATTAGTAATTAAACTACTTCCCACCACATTATGCCTATGGTTTCACTGGTGAATTCTATCAAACATTGAAAGAATAAATTATACTAATCATTTTAAATCTATTCCAAAAAAATAGAAGAGGAGGAAGCACTCTGAACTTATTTTATGAGGCCAGGATTACTTTAACACTAAAACCAGATAATAACACTGCAAGAAAAGAAAAGCACAGACCAATATGCCTTATAAATATAAAAGAAAAATTCTTAAGAAAATACCAGGAAGCGAAATCAAGCAATATATAAAAAGGATTATACATTATGACAAAGTAAGATTTATTCCTGCAATCCAAGGTTGGTTTAATATCTAAAAAATTAATAAATATAATACACCACATTAATAGAATACAGTACAAAATGTCATGATCATTTCAGTAGATGCAGAAAAAGCATTTGACAAAATTCAAAATATTTCCATGACAAAATTACTCAACAAAATAAGAGTAATCCTCATTCCCCATTAAAAAAAACTACTAGAACTATGACAACAACAACTGTTGTCAAGGATGTGAAGAAATTGGAACTATAATACATTGCTGGTGTGATTTTCAAATGAGGCAGCCATTTTAGAAAAGAGTTTGGCAGTTCCTCAAAATATTAAACATAGAGTTACCATATAACCCAGAAATTCTACTCCTAGATATATACCCAAAAGAAATTAAACACGTCCATACAAAAACTTGTAAAAGAATACACATAGCAGCATTATTAGTAATAGTCCAAAGTGGAAACAACTCAAATGCCCATCAACTGATGAATGGATAAACAAAATGTGGTATACCCACACAATAATATATTATTTAACAATAAAAAATGAAGTACTGATACATGCTATAGTGTGGATGAATCTTGAAAACACTGTGTTCAGTTGTAGTGAGTTTGAAGAATTTCAGGGCTGGGCAAGAAAAAACATGACTATGCGGTGACGGTAGCACTTAGTGACCTTTATCGAGGCAACACTCTGACAGGTTTAGTTTGGGGGTTGTTGGGGACAGGAGTCCCTCATAGTAGGAAGTTTTCCAGAGGCTATGTTATGGGAACTATCACCCAAAAGAGGAAAGGGTGAGAGAACTCACACTCTTGGTGAGGAGTGGAATTAGAGAGGGGAGTTTATATGTCTAGGTGGTATTGCTCAGCAGCATCTTGGAGAGTTTGGATCAGAAATCTCTGAAGGGTAACAGTGGCTTGGGGTCATTATAGGCCTGGGGGTTATCTTCTCTCTGGCTCCCTGATGTTGGGTGCTGTTTCATTGCGTATGCAAAGCAGACAGACTCTAAATGGCTAAACATTTGTTTATTTGGGCTATATTTAAAACAATTGAAATGTAAGAATTTGAGGTTTATGCAAGTGAGATTTTGAACTAACAGGTGCCAGCCTGCTATGAAGAAGCAAACAACATAAGGTTAATACATGCAGGCCATCTTTGGCTCATTTACATAACACAAGTAAAATAAGCTGGTGACAAAAGACCAGATAGTATGTGGTTCCATTTATATGAAATGTCCATAACAGGCACGTCCATATAGACAGACAGTGGATTAGTGGCTGCCATTGCCATGAACTGGGTGGAGAAAGAAATGGAGATTGATTGCTAAGTGATTCTGGGTTTCTTTTTGCTGAAAAAGTTCTAAAATTGGATAGTGGTGATGGTTGGACAACTGAATATACTGCAAAACAATGAGTTTTACACTTCAAAAGGATGAATTTTATGGTATATTAATTACATATCCATAAAGCTGTTATATAAAAAGGGAGACTGCTCCTAAAAATTCATATTTCTATTGTTTTTTAAAAAGAGAACACAGTTATTTCACAAATTGCCATGGGCTTCATCTTTACTGCTCCTTTTAACTGTAGCATCTTCTTGGCTTTCCACAGTGTCCACTTAGCCTTGCCTTATCCATTTGTGTCACCTGCCTGTCCCCTGTACAGATTTAAGGTTGTAATTCTTAATCTACATACTTGGACTTCTCCTTTCATTTCCTTGTGTTTTTCTTTAAAAATCACTTTTGTTCACCACTTATACTCTCTTAATCCCAACTATTGCTTTTATTTTCTCTCCCTTATTTTATCAGTTAGTAATATAATTTTACTTTAACAGCATTATAACAAAAAGTTGGAAATTTCTGTGAATTTTACAATTAATATATTTTTTAAAAAATCATTTTAATGCTTTGCTTGTTTGTTTTTGCTGAGGAAGACTCACCCTGAGCTAACATTCACTGCCAATTTTCCTCCTTTTTATGTGAGCTACCACCACAGGATGGCCCCTGACAGATGAGTGGTATAGGTCTGCACCCGGGAACCAAACCTGATCTGCTGAAGCAGAGCATTCTGACCTTAACCTCTAGGCCAAAAGGGATGGCCGAAAATATCTTTAACAAAACTGCATAGAATTGTGGAGCAAAATAAGATTTCAATGACATCATTGTAATGAACTTGTGAAAGACACCTTAGTTTTCTTCTCTTTGGTTTGGTGTCAATTCAAATCTATTCACCTAAACATTTGTGATTATGAATTAAAAAGAAATAAAGTAGCAGAGCTCAAAGAAAAGTGAAGTAAATTATAAATGACTTGAAACAATTAGATTTGATGAAAGAAAACTAAAAGTGCCAATTTGACTCAAATATATTTAATATATCAAATATTTTATCACCATTATTAATCAATTAAAATACTGAAAGTGAAAAACAGATAGATGATTCTTTTCCCTTTTGGCTTAGGGTAGCAGGACCTTTTCATTCCTCATAACAGCTCAAGTGCATATTAAATGCCTTCTCTTCTAGCTCATATTCTTTGGTGATAAGGCTCCATGATGGTCCTCAATGATCTCGGCCTCCTGGTGTTCATGCATTGGCTGGTGCCTCCCACAGGGAAAAGGACTGACGTACGTGACTGGAAGGATCTGTTGAAGTGATGGTGTGTGAATTTGAGGCTAAGTCATAAAAAGTATGGCAGCTTACACCTTGCACTCTGGGAGTAGCCAGATGCCAGACTCCAAAGAGTGCTATGGAGTGGTCCACTTGGAAAAATTGAGTTCTGGTGACACTAATACCAACTTGCTATGTGAGTAAGCCACCTTGTAAGTAAATTTTCCAGCCCCAGTCAAGATTTCAAATGATCACAACTCTACCCAACACCTTGAAATCTCATGAAAAACACTGAAGCAGAACTGATCCAACTAGCTACTCCCAAATTTCTGACACACGTATGTGAGAGATAATAAAGGGTTATTGTTGCTTAAACCACTAAAGTTTGGGGGTAATTTGTTATGCAGCTATAAATGAGTAATATAGAATTTGTTACCTGACATTGAGGTGCTTACTACCATAATAAAACCTAAAACTTTGGGTGTGACTTTGGGACAGGGACATAGGTGAAACCTGGAGGAATCTTAAATGAGTGGTAGTGACAACACAAAGCACCTTGAAGAGACTATTAGCTTCTGCTGAAGGCCATCAAGAAGTCTGCCAGTGAGGACGTCAAATGAGTAAAATGTTATCAAAAACTATAAGAAGTAGAATTCTTGTTATGTAGCAGCAGAAATTTAGCAACATTACCGCCTGTGGTAATGTGGAAAAAAGATCACATGTCTAATAAACTAACTGACATAGAAAATATCTCCAGGCAGAATTTTAAAGGTGTTTCCTGAGTACTTCTTGCTGCTTAGAGTAAAATGTGAGATGAGCGTGATAAGCTAAAAGGACTGTTATACATAAAGGAGCTAGAACTTGCTGACTTTGAAAATTTCCAATTTTGCTAGATGGTAAAATATGCTAAAATTAAAAAGAAATTTTTGGACAAAGAAAAAATCCTGGGAACTATTTGGAAAGTGTGGTAAGATGAAGCTATGTGTGTGGCTGTAAAATATTTGTGAAGATCTCAAAAAAATCTAAGACCGTGCCTGACCAAAACATTCAGATAAATCTACGGCTTCTAAGAAATTTAAGAGTTTTATCTTTAAGCAACCTTGGTAAAAACCCAAAACAGAGAGTACTTATCTTGAAACATTTGTGACTGTAACATTTGATTAATTGAGTGGACCCCAATAAGATTCATAGGAGAGTCACAGACTCTTTAAGAGAATTGTTTGCACATAAACATCATCAGCTTGGAACAAATGGGGAAGAGAAATTAAGAAATGAAAAAAAGTCTTTTGGAATTCATAGTCTCTACAGCAAGAAAGCTTATTTGTAAAGGTACTTAGATGCAAATGCGGCCTATTTCTCATGGTAAAGGAAGAATAAATTAGAGGGAAGAACCAAGACACCAGGAGAAGAGTCACAAGCCATGAAAACTCCTTCCTAGGCTTTAAGTCCTAATGAAAGAAGTGTCAAAATATTCCCTGCTGGATGTAAGAACTAATGTGGACCGGTAACCTCTGCACGAATCCTATTTGTTTCAGTTTTTAACAGAATAATCTATAGTGGTTATCTTATATCTGTTCTATGATTGTAGTTTGGGTTTGTGGGAAAAAGAGTACTTGTCTATTTAGTTCACGTGGTTTCCGATTAAGAAAATTTGTACTCTAGGAACTGACAAACCTCCATTTTTATGCAAAATTATTCATAAATTGAAATCATTAATTACTAGTGAGTAATCCATAACACACTTGGCCACTTACAAAATGAGAACATTCTATTACTTCATTGCCATGCACAGCAACCTCTTAAGTTTTGTTCTGTGTATCCATCAGCATACTTTGATCACAATTAACCAGAACCCAATCCAAGCTATATTTTTTAAAAAAGAGGGAAAGAGAATAGTGTTCAGTAAACTTAAAATACCAGACGTTGGGTTGACTTTTGGCATCATGAGGGGCTCAGTTTTCTTTTGATTCCCAACTTCCATTCTTCGAGTTTCATCTTAAAATAGTCTCTCTTTATAGTCAAAAGAAGCATTCGGGCCAACATTCTTCCTCATTCATTTTCCATAAGACAGCTTACTGACTCTAAATTCCTAAGAGTAGAAAGACTTAAGTCTCATACCCACCCTGGAGACAGGGGAACAGAATATATCAACTGGATCAGCTTCAGTTGTGAGTGGTTCTCTGCTGGAAGAGAATAATGGTGGAAAGGAGCCTGCTCAGCTTCCTTATGAAATTCCGGATTTCTAAAAAAGAATTGGAGGATGCATAATTGAAGATTATACCTTGACCTTTTGTTGTACCTTAAAGCTTTTCAATGGTCTTTGCTAATGAGAAACTCATTTTTGGCCTTGTGGCTTATTTCTTGGATCTGAACAATGCAGACAGAATCTTGGCTCAAAGGAGAAATGATTCAGATATTATATGGTTTAAATATGATTTCAGCACTTGCTCCTTAATCTCGATGTGCTTTGTCCTTTCACATAGCCACTATATGCAATTTAATCTATGAGGAGGAGGGAGTTAATGTACTTGGCTTATGATTTATTTCTCCCTGATACAGAGATGAGCATGGAGAGAGAATGTTCATGGAAGAAAGAAATGGAGCTGGGCTATAAAGTCTAATCACCATCACAATAACTAGATCTCTAAGCAGAGAATCTTAACCAGTATTTCTCTGGTTTAGAATTACTTATGGTAAACACACCTAGGACATGTTAATTAATGAGACATGGCTCTCTGGAAAATGTCACATATCAGATGCTTTTCTATGCACTAAAGCTTATAGCATCCTCATGGACTATGATTGCTTTTACCCCTCTTTTCACAGCCTGAGCCTCAGAGAAATTAAGTAGCTTGCCTAGTTCATGCACCTATTAAAAGCTAAAAGCGTATTTTGAATTCATATTGTTTGGGGCTTGAAGTGATGTTAGCAATCATTATGCCGGAGAAAAATATAGGATATTTTTCTTGTGATTTCCTTTTATTTTGGCTACACATTTGAAACCAACATTTAGGTCTTGGTGGATTTTAGAGGTCTCCTTTCTCTGAAATTAATATTAACCTTGTCCTGAAAGTGTAGGCTCTAAGGTCTGAAGCCTACCTATGCCTTATTTATTGGTTGAGTTTAAGCCTTTCTACTGAGACTGATGAAATAAAATGAAATCTACTGGCCGCATATCCTCTGATCTTTGTAGTATAGAAATGCATACCAAGTGTAGCAGAGTATCTTAGGAAACTCTTTTCTTTTTGCTCTTTTCTTTCTTTTTTTTTTTACTTTTTGTTATTTATTTATAGTAGGCACATTATAAAATATGGACATTAGAAAAAGTGTTTGTTTTAACAGAACAGAAAACATAATTTGAAGGTAAGAGTTAGGTAGACATATTGGATTGTCACTATCGTGAGACTGGCATGATTTTTACGACATTTGTATTTCCCTGAGGAGTTAAATGTCTCAGGAGGAGATGCCATGTAATGTTTTGTGACAATAGCATTCTTTCAGTTGTATTGGGCAGAATGTCTTATATTTTAGATATGCAAATATTTCCATAAAAAGAAATTGAGTGCATTGTGGAGAATGGCATGAAAGCAATGTTTCATTAATAGAAATATCTCTGTACAGAATGTATAATTAAAAGAAGTCCAAGGCATACATTTTCATCCTACGAATTCTTACATACATCTATTCTGAGAGGTCTTTAATTAAATCAGACTTTGTAGAGGAAACTAAAATAATGTTAATGAAGACTATCTCTGGATTTTCACATATTGATGTCATCTTTCAACGCTGATTTTTACTGTCTGTAGTTGTGTATTTTTGTATCCATGGGAGTAAATTTTAGCCCATTGTACATTTTCTCTCTGTTTAAAATAATTTATAGAATAGAGAACACAATGTAATTTTATGATTGCTTATACTGATAATAAAATTAAAGAAAATTCTTAGGTTAGATAATTCTTGCCTAGGTTACTTAGAAAAGGTGTCACACTTGACTGGAAATATTTGTCACACTCAATGTCCTAGTTCACTGCTGAATGATGCAGCAAGTATAGCATGCATCGGCTTTTGTCATCTTGAATGCCTTAGGAATTTTCTCCAGCAGATATCATTGTAAACTTCTGATGTTATTTCCAAGATCATTCAGCACAATTTCCTATTTGAAGGAAATAGTCAAATATTTTCAGGCATAGATATAAGCTCTAAAACAGGTGGGATGAGATTATTTTTTTCCTATCTTAAACGTATTGATTAATTTCCTTTTTTTCTTTTTTTTCGTGAGGGTATACCTGAGACCACACAAGAAGAGAAGACAGGCAGAGTGGTATCTGCGTCTCATTCTGGTACAAAGGCCCATTTGCATCAAGTGAAATGTGGACTTTGGATGTGCGAAATAATCTGTGAGAACACTGCTCAGCTAAAGCCCTAGGGCAAAGACTGAAGGCTTCACTGGACAGACAAGTCCTTCCTGTCTCTGACCCTGTGCATTCGGGGTGACCCAGCTATATAATATTCCACGAGGGGTGAGAAATTTCCTCTACACCCACCAGTAGGACTTTTTGGGGGATGTGGAATTTGGCCACTGGAAGGGAGGCTATTGACAGACAACCCAGAAAGAGCTCCTAAGGTCAATTTTCAGAAAATATGTTGATCTCTCTGTACTCCATTCATTCTTTTAGTCTTAAGTATTTATTTCATAAATGGGCTGTCTGTTTGACCTATCTGAATTCTAAATTAAAAGTCATCAGCTTTAATATTGTAACATATTGATTTCATGGTACTGATCATGTAACCTGTGGTTCCATGTGGTCTAGGGCCACTTCTAATTGGTTTATACCTGTCTATCCAGTGACAAGCACATCTTGCTACTTAGATGGTCATCTCAGACATTCAAAATTTTTTCTTACATACTAATTGACTAAGTAAATGAATTACCAAGTGAAAGAATAAAATGGCCCCCGAGTTTCCTCCACTTGATAAAATTGTAATAATCTTTCAAATCCTGGCTAAAGTACCCTCTTTCCACTCCAATCTCCAACTAATGAAGCAATTTAAAACACTTTACCATGTAACAGTAGCAAAGGTACAGGTTAAAGTACATTAGACCTATTTATTTCACATTTTTAGATTAATCATTTATTGCTTTATATTATTAACTCCTTATGTATGGTTTATATCTGCACTCAAATTATTAAATGCTGGAGTATATAGCCTGAATCTTAAAGAGACCAAATATTTGCATATTGACTATCTTGTTATTTAATGAAGACCTTTTCCCCGATAGAATATGTCACTAATTTTTACTCACCATTTCCTAGGTAATCGCTATATCCTCATTGCACTATGGGAATCATCCTTCATTTGCAGTCATATATCCTCTTCTGTGTGAATATTTCTAAGTGTTAAGGGGAGTATGGCTAGGAACCTTGGAGGAAAAAGAAAGGATACAACCAATTTTGCTCGATTTCCTCGATAGCAAATAAAAGTCAAAAGTGTCAGCTAGAAAATAAAATGTTTTTATTTCAAAAACATGCTTATTTTATCAAATTTTGCCTTTCTAACAAAGAATCTAACCTCACAAACTTCTATATTTTTTATCTCATTGATGAAGGCAGCAGTCTTCATGTAGACAGATTGCTCTCTCTGCAAAGAGCCACCACGTGGCAAGATTCCAACAGAATCCCTTTCATTCATTGTTTTGGGTAAATAGCTCCATCGCAACCCCGCAGCCCGCCCCTGCGTAGATGATAGTGTGAATGGGATCCAAGATGGAATTTTGCGAGAGAAATTCACAGAAATCACAGTCTGTGAATTTTCACACCTTTTTCTTGGCTTCTGTAACACGTTTTACACAGATATATTTACATGTAATTTGTAATTCACAATATTGTAATTATTTGGTTAAAAATCATCAACTTATAATGTTACCTTCTTACGGTCTATCCCAGATCTTGGCACGTAGTAGGTATTAAATAATTGTCTAAATATCTTACGCATCATAGGAATTACGTAACAGCATTATGTAGGTGTCTGTCTGTATTGTGTATAAACATATATATCCAATATCCTTTCTAATTCTAACTATAACTAAAACCCAGCCAAAAAAGCAGTCTTTGTAATGAATTAAATATCCCAAAGGGTTACAAAAACTTATTTAAGTGAAATAATTTACAATTAGTGCAATATAATATATTTCTTTTTATATCAGACATGAAAATTAATCAGATGAACATGTGTCCACTGATAACACAAACTTGCAGTTTTTGTCGATATCTAAATATTTTATTTTACTAAGAGAAAGAGTTGATCTTATTTTGCTGTTATCCTATGTAGTCATTATATACTGTGATTTACAGGAATTAGAGATTTTTCTATAAATAATACATTTAGTATATATTTAGAAGTGGTAACAGTACTTCATAAAAAAGGTTTTCTGAAATAATCTCATAACTTGTAGTCCTGAGCCAGTAATTTTCCAATAAAAAGTTACCAATGTTGCCCAAGTTCATTAAAATTTCTACAATATATGTGTCTGGACATATTTTATATTTTATTAAAATGTTCAAATATATGGAAAATAATGTGGTACAATTATTCACCCATGTATCTATTTTGCTATATTTGCTCCCTTCTCCCTCCCCTTCTTTATATAAAATATCTAAAATAACTTTCCTCTCATGTTCTCCAAACTTTTCTTCTCAAGGTATCCAAAGTTTTGAAATTAATGCCCTTGCTTTATCCTTTTACTATTGTGAAATAATAGAAAATATATATGTTGGTCTCTGCCCCAGGTTCCTGGTGCAGAGCTCCTGAAACCCTTGTAATTTCCTAAGTGACAAGAGCACTAGGAGCATCTTTTGTTCTATTGAGGGGACTCTGGGTGGGCTCCTGCATGGCTCCTGGATGGGGACTGGTCACCAAAAAGACCAGGCCGTGATTAGAGGCTTGGGATTTTCAGCCTCACCCCCCATCCTCCAGAGAGGGGAGAGGGGCTGAAAATGGAGCTAATAACTGATCATGCCTACATGAGAAAGCATCCACAAAAATCCCAACAGAGTGGGGTTTGGAGAACTTCCGGGCTGACAAACACATCCGTGTACAGGGAGGATGACACACCTCAGTTCCACTGGGATAGAAGCTCCTGTGCACCAGATCCTCTCAGACCTCGTCCCAGGCATCTCTCATTCTGGCTGTTCCGCTGTATCCTTTATCATATCCTTTAACAAACTGTTAAACATAAGTGTTTCCCTGAGTTCTATGAGCTGCTCTAGCAAATTAATGGAAACTGAAGAGGGGGTTGTGGGAACCTCCAATTCATAGCCAAATCAGACAGGAGGTCCAGGTAACCTGGGGACCTGCTACTTGCTATTGGCATCTGAAGTGGAGTGGGAGTAGTCTTATGGGACTGAGTTCTGAGCCTGTGGGATCTGACACGGTTGCTAGGTAGATCGTGTCAGACTTGAGTTAAATTATAGGACACCCAGCTGGTGTCACAGAGAATTGGTTATTGTGGGGTAAAGCTCCACACATTTGATGACCAGAAGTGTCAGAAGTGAAGTGTTTGTGTGAGTAGTAAAGGAGACACACAAGAGGCAAACTAAACTGAGATTTTTTTTCCCTGCAACAGGAGAGAAAGACTGGGTTTTTCATTTTAACTCAATATATGTGTGTATAAATACATATATTCTTAAAAAAATGTACTTTTTTATCATTTAAGAATGATATAAAAGGTAACAAATTCCATATATCCTTTGATATCTTGGATAAACATATAGTCCAGGTAGATTGTAAAATAAACACACAATACATACGTATAACTGGGCAAGTTCCTCCCTCCCAAAGAAAGCCAAGTACTATAAGAATAGCTCATTTATAAACATTTACTCTAGACTAAGCTATATTCTAAATGTGTCATATGAATTTTCTTGGCATTCTTCACAATAAACCTAAAAGGTTGGCACTATAAATTTCTTATTTTACACATAAGTAAAGGGAGGCAATGAGAGGTTAGTATTTGTCTGTGATCACATGGTCAGTACATGGCAAACTTGGCATTCAAACTTTGGCAGACAGACTCCAGAATCTTCTCGTTTAACCACTTTCTTATAACTCAAGTTTCATTTTGTAAACCACCAAATATTCACTACTATTTACGTATTGACATAATAGATGATGGTATCTATGAGAAAAGGTCTAACCTATGAAAATTGAATTCTATGCCCTTGATCTTTAGTGTTTCCTAGATTCTATATTCCTTTGAAAATCTGGGGAATACTATGGAATTTCCCCTCAGAGATTTGGGTATACATGCATGTGCATGTACACATATGTGTATATATATGTACATTTTGTGTTGTGTTTTAGAGTTTCTTCAGAGACCCTAAAAACCGGTTTATGAAAGTAGAATTAAATAAATGCTATCTATATTAGTCCTTTCCCAATACTTTTAAAATTCCATTTTACCAATTTTGGTTTTAGCTACAAAATATTTCTAGATAGATTAATTTATTTTTCTATTTTTTAGTAAATTTATAAAGCACTGCATAATTTTCTATTAACAAATTGTATAAATAGTGTTTAGATAATGCTCAAAGGCTATTCAACGTGCTGTGTAGTTTAATTCTGATATAAACATCTCCAAGAACATCAAAAAGCAGCCCAAGTATTTCAGGGCTGAGGATATTTTTGTGGGTTAGCTTGAAAATGTTGCTATTGTCAATAACATTATTTTTTTTTGGAGGAGGGGCTGATCACATTAAATCAATACGATTTACTTGTCTCCTTTGTCTCAATTAGGCTAGCTACAAACTCTTTGAGGATTAAAAAAAAAAAGGAATAAATTCTTGCAGGAAACCCTGGTCTTTTTCTCCACTAAAGGCTTACCAATGAACATTTACAGAAATATGTTGAGTGCCAGAAGTCAATTAGACAGAGTAATAATCTTCATATCAGAGTTGAGAGAGATTCTATAAATACCCTTTTTGTAGATATGGTAACTATTAGCCCTACCATTTCCAGCGGCAAGTAATAAAGGATCCAATGCAAAATAAATAAAGCAGTTGAACACAACTGAAAAGTCTAAAACTAAGCTGTCTCCAGGCACGACTTGACTCCTGATCCTAACCAACGTTTCAGCATATTTTTCTACTTTCATCTGCATTGTAGCTTAATCTATAAGCTAGGTCTCCTCATGGTGAACACAAATGGGTCCTGCAACTTGGATTACGTAGCTTCCTTTTTCAATATGGAAGAGGCTGCTTCATACAATCAATAAATAGATGTCAATTCTTTACTGTGATTGGACCATCTTGAACCAATCATTACCACCAGGGCAGTACCATATCCTAGTAAATACAGAAATTACATAGAACAATACACTTTTTGAGTATCAAAAAATTTAATGATATATGCATATTTGTTGCTGCTTTTATTGAAAACTATATGTGTTCAAGTCCCATTTGTATGACAATTATGGATCCTTGGCTTCACTAATCTACCTCAAATCCTATATTACCATGTCTATCTGTAATTCCTTGTATTTAATTATGAATTGGAAATCTTTCACTTGTCCACCGTTCACTATTAAGTTTATTATGAGAATGGAGTACAGTCAAGGGTAATATGACAGTGGCCAATTAGCTTTGGATTTGTAGTATGTGATCCTTGTGAGAATAAGCTGTGAACAACAGTTGTTGAGTGTCTTTTGGAAAAACGCATTTTACCATAGACATCCTTACAGGATCTCCTCGAAGACCTTATTGTCTGCTGTTTGAAGGAAACTGAAATGGACGTAACGGAGTTAAAAACCCAAAGACCATGCCCTTGAAATTTTTTTAATTGTGTTTTAATACATTTAACTTTTTAAAATTTTGTCATGTTTTGACAGAATAAGACACTGCATTTATCAAGAGCATTCTTTCCTCCTTGATAAAATTTTGAAACTTTTAGCAGCTGGACCATTCTTGAAAATAGATTTGAAAGTGAGGGTAAATAGAGTTGTCGTAACTAGTCAATCAATCAATCAATCAAGTTTTTTTAACCAAAGTAATATTTGTGTGCCAGTAATAGAAGGAGTATATTATTTCCCAAAGAACACATTCTATTCACCAGTTACATTTTGGAAATAAAGTTGTTTCACTGATAGTTATGTACTTCTAGTATAAGTTTTTATGTGGTTCAATTAAGAAATCATTTTTAGTTTCTCTGTCTGCAAATTAAGAAAACCTAGACTTTCTAAGAATTTTTGTGAGACACTATCTGTTTCAGAACCTGGCACTAACTCAGTGTTCAATAAAATAGACTAACATTATTTTGTTGCCATTGTTATTATTATTATGACCATTCAATGTGATGCCTTTATGGCATAATGAATCTATTTTTTCCAGTTTTATTGAGCTATAATTGACATACAACACCATATAAATTTAAAATATACAGCATAATGGTTTGACTTACAAATATTATGAAATGATTGCACCAAGTTTAGTTAACATCCATCATCTCAGATAGTTATAAAAAAAGAAAAAGAAAAAGAAAAATATACGTTTTTTTCTTGTGATGAGAACTCAAGATTTACTCGCTTAAGAGCTTTCACATATACCAAAAATATGTAACGCTTCATGAATTTACATGTCATCCTTGTGAAGGGCCATACTAATCTCTGTATCATTCCAATTTAGTAGATGTGCTGCTGAAGTGAGCACCAACTATTTTTTTTAATACTTATTTCGATAGACCTTTGGTCTTTGTCCGACAAAGAAATTCTTTTCAAGAAATTCTTCATTTCTTAACGGTGGATTCAGTAGTGAGGAAGTGAGATTCTGCTGTGCATTTTAGAAATCAACAAAAGAGAGTCTTTCTGAAATACTTATTTTAGGTCTCAGAATTTAAACGTTGGAAGTTGGCTTCTCTGGATCATCTTCAAGATCAAATAATAAACAATTTGATTTGACATATTTCCTCTTTGGTGTTTCATACATCTGTTAAAACATAACAGACAGGGGTACCACTTGATGAGAATCTGGAGAAGGACGTATATAAATAAACTGAATTTCAACTTGAAAGTTATTAATTGTACCTTGGTATTAAAATTGATGTAACATATTTACTATAGTATCTTTATGCCAAATAACTCCAGCATATTTCAAATAATGGCTCCATGATCACAATAATATCTTAGGTAGGAAAGATACATCATAGCCAATATATGTCAGTATCACTATTTTACTAAAGTCTCATGTAGCATGTTAAATGTCATATCTCTCCGAATTTTTTAAAACTAAGTTTAACTACCCATAGAGGTAAAATTTACCCCAAATAATATTATTTTTGAATTATTTAACATAGAGTCAGCTTCTTCTTAACTTAAGGGTTTTGTCGTATTTCTTTTCAGCATACTTTATATATACCTGTTTTCCATTCAAATAAGTGCATTGGGCAGAAATATTAGTTTCGCAGCCTATGATAAAGAGAGTAGTCATCCTCTTCTATTAATCT
The DNA here is from genome assembly GCF_041296265.1 of Equus caballus. NCBI lineage: Eukaryota > Metazoa > Chordata > Mammalia > Perissodactyla > Equidae > Equus > Equus caballus. The sequence continues at coordinate 9,284,626 of NC_091692.1, read as the reverse complement.
ACTTACTAACAAAAACGTCTCTCGGTGTATATTTAATAGGTTTTAATATTAAAAGGCTTAATATTGAAGTGCTTGCATTTACACTTAAAATAGCAGATGGACACGCAGTACAGGAGTACCATGTTTTATTGTGCTTGGTTTATTGTGCTTCACAGACATTGATTGCATTTTTCAAATTGAAGGTCTTTAGCAACCCCATGTCAAGCAAGTCTATCAGCACCATTTTTCCAACAGCATTTGCGCACTTCATGTTTCTGTGCCACATTTGGTAACTCTCGCAATATCTCAATCTTTTTCATTATTATTATATTTGTTGTGATGTTCTGTGATCAGTTTTCTTCGATGTTACTATTGTAATTGTTTTGCGGTGCCACAAACTACGCCGTGTAAGATGGTGAACTTAATCGATAAATGTTGCGTTTCCTCTGACTGCTCCACCAATCAGCCATTCTCCTATCTCTCTCCCTCTCCTTGGGCCTCCCTATTTCCTGGGACACAATTATATTGAAATTAGGCCAATAAATAACCCTATGGTAGAATCCTCTGAGTGTTCAAGTGAAAGGAAGAGTTGCACATCTCTCACTTTAAATCAAAAGGTAGAAATGATTGAGCTAAGTGAGGGAGGCGGGTCAAAAGCCAAGACAAGGCTGAAAGCTAGGCTCTTGTGCCAACCAGTTAGCCCAGCTGTGAATGCAAAGGAAAAGTTCTTGAAGAAAATTGAAAGTGCTACTCCAGTGAGCACATGAATGATAAGAAAGTGAAACAGTCTTATTGCTGATACGGAGAAAGTTTTAGTGGTCTGGATAGAAGACCAAACCAGCCACAACATTCCCTTAAGCCAAAGCGTAATCCAGAGGAAGGTCCTAACTCTCTTAGACTCTACAAAGGCTGAGAGAGGTGAGGAAGATGCAGAAGAAAGTCTAAAGCCAGCAGAGGTTGGTTCATGAAGTTTAAGGAAACAAGCCCTCTCTACAAAATAAAAGTGCAAGGTGAAGTAGCAAGTGCTGATGTAGAAGCTGCAGCTGGTTATCCGGAAGATCTAGCTGAGATCGTTAATGAAGGAAGCTACACTAAACAACAAATTTTCAATGTAGATGAAACAGCCTTATAGTGGAAGAAGATGCCCTCTAGGACTTTCATAGCTAGAGAGGAGAAGTCAGTGTCTGGCTTCAAAGCTTCAAAGGACAGCCTTACTCTCTTGTTAAAGGCTATTGCAGCTGGTGACTTTAAGTTGAGGCCAATGCTCATTCACCATTCTGAAAAGACTATGGCCCTTAAGAATTATGGTAAATCTACTCTGCCTATGCTCTATAAATGGAACAACAAAGCCTGGATGACAGCCCATCTGTTTACAACATGGTTTCCTGAATATTTTAACCCCACTATTGAGACAGTGCTCAGAAAAAGAGATTCCTTTCAAAATATGACTGCTCGTTGACAATGTCCTGGTCACCCAAGAGCTCAGATGCAGGTGTACAACAAGATTACTGTGGTTTACATGCCTGCTAAAACAACATCCATTCTGCAGCCCGTGGATCAAGGAGGAATTTCAACTTTCAAGTCTTATTATTTCAGAAAAATATTTCATAAGACTATAGCTGCCACAGACAGTGATTCCTCTGATGGATCTGGGAAAAATAAATTGAAAACTTTCTGGAAAGTATTCAGCCTTCTAGATGTCGTTGAGAATATTTGTGATTCATGGGAAGAGGTCAAAATATCAACATTAACAGGAGTTTGGAAGAAGTTGATTGCAACCCTCGTGGATAAATTGGAGGGATCCAAGATTTGGGTGGAAGAAGTCACTGCAGATGTGGGGGAAACAGCAAGAGAACTAGAATTAGAAGTGGAGTCTGAAGATGTTACTGAATTGTTGCAATCTCATTATAAAACTTTAATGGATGAGGAGTTAATTCTCGTGGATAAGCAAAGAAAATGGCTTGTTGAGATGGAATCTACTCCTGGTGAAGATGGTATGAAGATTGTTGAAATGACAACAAAGGATTTCGAGTATTGCGTAGACTTAGTTGATAAGGCAGTGGCAGGATTTCAGAGGATTGACTTCAACTTTGAAAGAATTTCTGTGGGTAAAATGCTATCAAACAGCATCACATGCTATGGAGAAATCGTTCGGGAAAGGAAGAGTCAATCCACATGGCAAACTTCATTGCTATCTTATTTTAAGAAATTACCACAGCCACCCCAGCCTTCGGCAACTATCACTCTGGTCAGTCAGCAGCCATCAACATCCAGGCAAGACCCTCCACCGGCAAAAGGATTTCAACTTGCTGAAGGCTCAGATGATGGTTAGCATTTTTTAGCAATAAAGTATTTTTAAATTAAGGTATGTACATTGTTTTTTTAGACATAATGCTATTGCACACTTAATAGACTGTGATGTAATATAAACATAATTTTTATGCAATGGGAAACTAAAAATTTGTGACTTGACTTGTGGCAGTGGTCTGGAACCAAGACTGCAATGCCTGCAATATTACAGCGCTGCCTGGAATATACTAAAGCATCCACCTTAGTTACAAACTCCAAGTATTTTAATTGCCTTCCTGATAGTTGTTGATTCTAGTTGTAAATGTCATTGTTGCTCAAGGTTAATAGTAAGCTTTTCTTTTTTTCTGATTATTTCCTAAACCATTCAAGATTTGGAACCCAAATACTGCTAGTCAGAGTAAAAAAGTAAATAGATAAGGCCTTAATGAGGACAAAGCCAGGCTGAAAAGACATCATTATGAATGTTATATTGCTGTGGCCATCCTGATTTGCAGTTTTAGAAAGTTTTTTTAAAGCAATTAACAAAGCTTTGTTATTATTTCTGAAATTAAATCAGTCATCTAATCAACAAATACTTACTGAGCAACGACTTTGTGTCAGAGACTTCTCTAAGGCAAGACAGGCAAGGAGCTTGCTCTTGCGTAGTTTACTTTCTGGAGAGATGGACAAGTGGATTTTAGATTGGGTGGGTAGAACATAAAGAAAAATAAAAATGTTTTATTACGCAAGATAATTTGGGGGAGTGATAAGTATCATTAAAAAGAAAAAAATATTGTGACATACTAAGGGAATATACTTTAGATTTGTGGTTCCAGAAAGCCTTCCCTAGGAGAGACATTAGAAATGATATCTGAATCATACAAAGTACTTATCATATATGACCAACTGGAAACAGAGCATTTCAGGCAAAGGGAGTAAAAAAAAAGATGGAAATATTTATATTTCATCAAAATGTGAACCACAGAGGTTCAATGGTGTTTTGATTTTTGAATGTCCTGAAAATATATTGACATAGTGTTTTTAAGATATATTGTTTAAGCAAGGAATAAAACAAGTGTGCAATGACTTCCAAAAAAGATGTAAGAGCACCATCTCTGAACCTAACATTTTTATTTAATCCCACTGAAATGAAATTTGCGAATCTGGGTGTTCAGCTCAGCAATTATTTACTACCTATTTCTTCACAGGAAGATCATCAATTATTTCAGCCATCACGGACTCCTAGATGATCCTCTAAAACACTTTTATAAACTATTTTAAAAATATTTTTTGCTGTTCTCAACCCACAGTAAGGAATACTTTTTATCTTGGAACACAGTACTCACACTCACACCCACACATATGCACACACAGAGAAGCATGTGTACATATAGCTGAAAAAATATATTTCACAAAACAAGTACAGTTGCTATGTGTGACAAACTCTATTTGCTATCATCTCATTTTTAAAAACTGCTGATCACAACCTACGAAACTGATTTCATGACCCACCAATGAGTTGAACACCTTGTTCTAAAAGTCACTCAGCAATCTACAAATCTAATCTATAAAAACAAAAATAAAACAGCTAGGCCAATTACTATAAGCTAATAAAGCTACTTATCTTTTCAGGGAAAAAAAATAGTATAGTTCTTCAATATTTTGACAAACACTAAATTGAGAAAAAAAAGAAAAAACTAGAATAAACCTTTCTTTGGTTGGCTGCATGGTAGTTTTGTGTTTGCTAGAAAGGTGATGCTTATGTTTAATGGGGTAATAGAAAGGATTCCTTACTTATAAAGAAAGCCAATTTTCTTCCTCCTGGCCCCAAGTATTGATCTTAATTATCCCTTAGATGAAGAAAGGAAGCATTTAAGAATTCAGCAGTAGAGAACTCAAGAGAATTACAGGAAAAGAGCAAAATGATATCTCTTTAAAAACTTTATAACAGTGAATTGAATATTTACAAAATAAACTTTGAACAGTAAAAACAGTACTTGTCATTTTTAGTACTTATAATTTTTGCTTAAATTTATCTCTAAATTTTTGACCACCTCAAGTAGGAATGCCACATAATAGATTATTCCAAAACCAAGTCTCACACAAACAAATTTTGACTTCAGAAAACATATTTACACAAACATTTGATGTTTCGGAATTTATCTACAATAGAAAAGTAAAGTCACACTTCTAGTGTGTGGATTTCGACAAGCTGAAAGCCAGTCTTTATGGTTCCTTCTTCTTTCTCAACTGTGACCCTAAGACACCTTATTTTCCTCATTTGTTACATTGAGATAATTTTTAAAAATGTATTGCACATATTATAAAAACAATATTGTATAAATCTGTAACCTAGAAAGTCAAATGAGTTCTACAGATTTATGTAGGAAAGATGTAGACCCTGACATTTATTGTAGGCAAATGCTCAAGCCTTGCAAGATGTCTGCTAATTCCCAGTGAGTGGGCCATGATAGTCTGATTCTCACATATTTACTATCTCCTTCTTTTCTACTCTGGGTCACACCAGGCCAAGTCATCACCTCTGCCATAAACATGTACAGACTCTATTGTAGACTTAGAAGGTTGTGTGGCAGGATCCCACCATGAATCTCACAAACTCCCCCTATCTGCTCACTCCCACCACTGGGCCTGCTACATCCAAGCTTCCAGATTCCTTCCTATGGCAATCCACATGCTCCTACCCTTGTCTCATGTAGAATAGTTCGACCACGCTCAGGCTTCTTGAACATAAGATACTCCTACCACATGGCCTACCTTGAAGTTTCCTGACAAAAGAAGATCTCCTCCTTTAGAGAAACTCTCAAACACAACGCTACATGTATACATGTATTGAAAGCACCTGATGCAGATCTGAGAAGACGCTCCATAGATGTCTCTTCAGTTTTCTTCAAGGCAACCTTCCTTCTAACCTCTGGTTGAACTGCAAGCTGCAGCACTTCAATACTTAGGGAGCAGAGACTTTCAATACATTCACAAAGTTTATTTTGGTGTTTTAAAGAAGAAGCATCCAAATATTTTCATGGTGGACCATATGATCAGAAATCCATCCATGTATATTAGCTTCTTTTGTTTTTTTGCTAAATCAAGTTTATTGAGGTATAATTTACATAGAATAAACTCCATCAATTTTGAATATGCAGTGCCTTATGAATATGCAGTGCCTTATGAATATGCAGTTCCTTATGTTTTGACACATTTACACACCTGTGTAACCACCAACAGAATCAAGATCAGAACATTTGCATTACTCAGAAAAGTTTTCTCATGTCACTATGCGTCCCTCATTCCTGGTGAGACAAACACAGATCTACTTTCTGAATCTATTGATAAGTTCTGCCATGTTCTAGAAAATGGTATAAACGAAATTTTACAATATATACTTTTTTATGTCTGGCCTCTTACACTCAGAATACTCTTGTTGAAATTCACTCACGTTGTTGCATTAGTCAGTAGTTTAGTTCTTTTCATTGACAAGTAGTTTTCCACTACACAGAAATACCATAATTTGTTTACCCAATCACCTGTTGATGGATGTTATTGGTTGGAGGACAGACAAACTTTGTGGCTCTTCTAAAATTTAGTATATTATAAAATTATTCAAATCTGTACATTATGGGAAACGTTAATTCCACAACAATCCTACCAAATAAATTTCAAAAAGAAATCCTAAGGTTATTTTTTCTTAAATTGCATTATATTAACATAATTTAGAAAAGAAAGAAAGGAGAGGATTTAGTTATATTTGTTAAATTTTCCAAAATTTCTTCTCAAGTTCTTATTTTATTTCCAACAAAAAATTCTGCAGTTTTTAAAAATGAGAGGTTCCATTTAGCTCAGGACCCTTCAGCAATGGTAAGTGAGTATAGTCTCACACGCCCATGAACTCGGTGAGTTTTAAAACTGAATTCTTACTCTTCGTTGAACAATCTACAATGCCCTTGTTTTTTCCTCAAAGATTACAATTCAGCATGTTTAAGCATTTTGTTACATGAGCAAGAAATTATAAACCCCTTGATCTGAGGAAACAGCTAAGTAAATATCAGTTGGTTTCCAAGAACTAGTCAACTTACATATTAAAATAAACCAAAGGCCCATCTTCTGGTTCATCTTAATTCAAGTATCCCACAAATTGGCAATGGTTGAAGGTACATTTACAAAAAAAAAAAAAATCAGAAGCTGTGAAACTTTTTCTATCATCTCTTGCAGTTGCAGTAAGCCTGACTTGCAACCTTCACAGCACAAAGGCCATTGACAGAAATTTGCCTTTTGAACTGAATAAAGTGTTAAAAACACATTTTTCTATATTATTTCATTAGAGGAGTCTGTCTGTGGCAAATGAGCTCAGTTTTTCATGTTTAGACCAAACATGTCACATTCCTTCCTGGCAAGTATTTAGATCCTAGTAAAAGAAAAGGTCATCTAGAAAGTGGAGATGGTGTGGGTAATGTGTTGGATGTTCTTGGCTTCAAGGATAGAATTAAATCAGGGGAAAGAATCAGGAAGTGGTTGGAAACACAAATGTGAAAAGAAGCAGGGTAGAAAGAAGGGCAGGGACAATTAAATCTTCTACATCAGGTAGAAGGAACTAATGTTGATCACCTCTTCACACCTTCAAACACTTTCAGAAACAGATAGATATTGTCAATCTATACTCTCTTTCACTCATTTAGAACTCTTATCCAGCCACATTCCAAAGCTGGTTTTATTAAAATCCTGGATGAACCATTTCAACTTTTAAAGCTCTTCAAAGAAAAGGAAACTTAGGGGTATTAAGAACACAAAGAATAAAGCCAATGCTTCTGTTTGTGGTGATTTTTTTTAAGTACTCATTCTGCATGCAACTATCCATTCTCCTTCCTAACTTCAAGTTGCCCACAAATTTGATAAAAGTGCCTTGCATTTTTCTATCCAAATTATTCATACAGTGTGAATAGAAGGGAGTAAGACAAAGCCTTGTGGCTCACAATTGGATTCCTTTTTCTACGTTGCTAATGGTCAGCAGCTTTGGGCGAACTCATTTTCTCTGCTTCCAATCTTTCACAGCTATAAGCATGGAGTAAGATTTTTCATCACAAGAAAACTTGCCAAACGTTATTACTATACCTTAATTTTCTCATCTAATAACAGTGTCTAGAACAAAATGAAATTTGCCCGAAATTGTTATTCTTAGTGAACCCATGCTGGTTTCTTTAGTTATCATCATTCCCTTTTCTAGATACAGAGAATGATGCCAATTTCTCTAGGTCACTTTATGAGAAAATCTGAAATGCTTCCTGAAGTTTTCTTTATCTCATGTGTCATTCATAAAAAAACGATACCACTAAAGAAGAATTCCCTAATTTTTCTACTGCCTGCATCTGTACATCTTTTCCTCTTCACAATGGAGGAAGTACAGTTCTTACCTTAAAAGCCAACTTCTCTATTCTTGCTTCCAGATCCCATCATCTTTGTTATCATCATGAAAGCTGAGTGGCTGAAGCAGAGTAAGAGAGGAGAGTGGTGAGAAATGGATTTGGAAGGGCAGGCCGAAGCCAACTCCCAAAAGGGACCTATGTTTTATGTGTCATAGGAGGACTTTTCAAGAATTTAAGAAAGTGATAATATAATCTGATTTTACTTGATTGAGTAAGAAAAGCAAATTCAATTGATTTGGGGATTGCATCTTCCTCCTCATGCAACTTGTTTTTGAGACTGTTAACTGGACGAGGTTGTGGGACAAACGTGGAATCCAAAAGACCTACAATAGCCTTTACCAACACTTGTGCAGGAAGCTCAGTCAATGCAGTTTTAAAATTCATGTCTCATTGTGCCCCTTTTTTCTTTCAAATGTGCTTTTGCATCCTATATGATATTTTAATATGTGCATTGCTTTCACAGAAAGGGAAACAAATAGGAAACAAATTTAGATCAGAGAAGCTGTACGCAGGCACATCCTCCTAATGCAGGCGTCTGTCTCAACTGACCCCGAGAGAGAATTCTAATAATGTTATCATTTGATTCCCATTTCAGGCACTTTGCATTTTTATATGTGCTAAAGAATTCAGCAAGTCATCCAACTGGCATAAGCAATAGGAAAACTTCCTTTAGAGCACAGGTGTACAAGCAAACAAATTCCTTCTGTGCTTGAAAATGGATCCCTCAATATAGCAAACTTCTCAGCGGTGTGCTGAACTGGCAACAAGAGGTGGCAGAGAGCACAGCTGTCAGGTAGAGGGAACAGATGGGGATCACCTCTTCTCACCTTCCAGCAGAGCCAGGAATAGATACTGTCATCCTGAACTGTCTTTTCCCAGCCATACTACAAATTTGGATTTATTAAAAGCAGAGATAAGTCCCTCTGTATTTTTTTTTTTTTTTTTTAAGAAAGGAGGAAAGAAAGCAGTAGAGAATTAAGCTCTGTTGTTAAGGTTAACCAAGTGTTACTAGCTGGCTAGCTCTGGATGCCCTGGAGAGATAACCTCTTGTCCCTGAGGCTGTATAGGGAGCAGTGGGTTGTAAATATCTTTTAAATGCAAAACAGCGCCAGGGAGATATCAGAGTAATATTAAAGTGAACAGTTAAACATCATGCAAGTGGTCAAACTCAGGCTGCAAGTTTATCTCTGGAACCTGGATGCATGTCCTTCAATATTGAAAGGACTCTTTTTGTGACCAGCTCCCAGCATAGTTATGTTTTGTTTTGCCACTGAGTCACAAAAAGTTAAGACTCCATACTTAGAAATTAAATCATTGCCTAACTCCCAAAACCCACATTTTCCAAAGGTTGCCAAAACCTAAAGCGTAAGTGAATTTCATTAAACAGAAATTAATAGCACGATTTCATTTAAGTGGAATAGACTGTTTGGCATCTAAGCGGCTTCAAACTGCTTTTCTTTGTAGCATATCTGTTTCTTAAAGCGTGGACCTTAGAAACAAATCCTGTGGTTGACGATCACGTTGATGTTGATACGCCAACCTTTTTCAACACGTGCTGCTTCCTTCTGCCAAATATCAGAGCCACAAAACTAACCGGATGCACTGTGGCTACTTCGCTCCTCTTTCGAATATTGATATTACACAGCGTAAGCCAAGCAAACAAGCCCCACAGCTCTCCAGCTTGTAGGTTTTGCAGACGCCTCTGACCCCTTTTGTTGTATCTCCTGTTTTCCTACGTATTTCCAAAGTGTGGGCAGTCAGAGGACAGTCCCCACCCCCACACTCCACCCCACCAATCTTTCAAGCTAAGACATCTTAGGATTTGGTGGTGATAAATTTAAGACATCCCAAGCTTTAATCATCATTCTTCTTTAATCCTTCCACTAAGAACCCCACGTGTTAAACACCATTTCAAATCAGACACGTGTTAGCCTCAAAACTGGTCTTGAAAGCTGAATTATAATATTTGCTTTTATAGCACAAGCAAATTAAATTTTATGTTGACAATAGCTGACATGTTGTCATTTTCAAAGCCTCTTCATTGCCTACATTTCTCTCTGAACTTTTGTTGCCAGAGGAGTGAAAATGCCTGCGAAGTCCAGTTTAACCTAACCTTGCAAGGTTTGGTAAATATGCGCTTAAGCTTATGCATCTAAGTTATGTTTGTCAATATGAATCTTCTATTCTCCTCCTTCTCTGTCTTTCTTTTCCATTTAAAGAAGAGATAGCAGATGTTTTAAAGTAAATTTTTGGCTAAGCAGTATTTTCAGGTGTAAATAGAAATTGTTTCTTTAACAGGCATTGTACATTAAAGTAAATTCTGCTGCATTTGAAAACCTGTCAGCTTTATTTTGTACTGGTATTCAGAATCCTCTCCTTTTTGACCAATATTATATAAAGTTCCTCTGGGAAGATAATGTGAATGATTGCAGGCTTGCCTTGTTAAAATCCATGGCTTTTTATGCAGTCATGTTTTCGCCTATGAATTATGCATGAAAGAGTATCTCATTACATTTCATTTTCTTTACAGCGGCGTCCTCTCTTCCAGACGTACTCCGCTTCCCATAAGCCCAGCTCCCCTGGCCTTGCAGCTTGGCCCCATCTTGATGCCTTCATAGCATTTTAGACAAAATGGGCGTGTTTAACTTGTCACCTCATGCCTGGTATAAATTATTCACTGGAGCTTTGCACAGATTTGTGAGATAACCAGCCTGGACCCGGGAAACCTCACAGGCCGTGTGTGGGAATCTGACAGAGATGTGTGGAAGATCATTTCTCCAGCTGGTGTCCAAGGAAGAGGAGAACGTCTGCCTCGCCTCCAAAGCTCAGCCTCATTTTAAAGCTGAAAAATCCCTCAATCTCTTGCACAAAATAGAAATTAGCTATCAAAGTTGGCCCTTTAGATGGGTGTGTTTCAGTGTTTTAGTACTTTTCTCAGAACCAAAGGTCAAGGAACAAAGCCCTATGCTTTTTCTTTCTTTCTTTCTTTTGAAATGAAGCCATTGGTCTTCCATACCTGACAAGATGAATTAAATGTGGAGAAAAGATCACAGAATTTAATCAGCACAGACACTCAGTGTATGTGGTCAGGAGCAATCACTCAAAGAAGCATGTGGAAAACTAGGTTAGTATGTTTGTGTGTGTGCGTGTGTGTGTGCGTGCGTGTGTGTGAAGGCGTGTGTTATGATAATTCTTAACTAAGCCTATTTCTCAGATTCCAAACATCTCCTTATAAGAAAATCCAGTTACAAAAAAGATTAATTTTGTCTACTTCAATCATGCCATTCACCATAATAGAGTTACATTATGAAAAGGGGGCACAGAAAAGTAGCAAAACAAATAGCCCCCAAAGAATCAAACTTAAAATCCAAAATGTGATTAACAAATTAGCTTCTTATATTTCCTATCCAATTACATATTTTCTTGGGATCAAGGAGAATTATGCAGGTAACTAAAGGCAACTGTCTATGGGTCTAGAAAAGTGAAAGGCACGTTGAAGTTTATTTCTAGATGAAGAAGACTTGTTCAACTTTCTTTGGTTCTTCTTGCAAGAAAGTGGTCATGGTGGCAAAAACCTTTCATATTCCAACTGTCATACATTCTTTCTGACTCAAAATTGAAACCCGCTTAAAATAAAATCCAACTAAATGACTCATAAGCTCATTGCTCTAAGAATAATGGCATCAAAGCTTATGGTTCTGACAATACCCTTTAGAAATATATCCTCTACATATAAATGGAATATTCTGGAATTTTCTGATATGCAAGTTCATTATGAAAGTTTTACACTTTGTAAAGCAGATATTTTCCTTTCTTATTTGCATTTTCTCCTTAATAATTGCATGTGTAATATATTTTCTAAATACATGTGTATGTATATACATTCTTACGTATAAAACACATTTCTATAGCTTTTGTGTGTGTATAACACACACACACACATAAATAGTCTGTATTCTTAAAGACTCTGATCCACTTACCATTATCAATTGTTAAGATCCAAGAAGTCATGGCTTTTTCCATGCATTCCTCTTTTCCCCTCCTAACTTCAAGGAATCTTCATGGTGATTACTTAACAGTAATATGGAACGATTCTTTTACATCTTCAAAGTAGTGTTTATTTAAAGAGCTACATGCTTTCGTGATAAATATAGCATCTCTTTCCAACTTTACTGCTTTTTCTTCCTGCGGTGGCCACCCAGCCATAACTTAGATATAGATGTAATGGGTCTACACCTCAGTCTGTTTTTGTGCCAGTACAAAGAAAGGAGTTGACATTTGCAGTGGATTGCAGTTTTCTTTGAAAGCTTATCATTTGGCATAGTGAGAGGCGTTAAAAGAATGTTATTTAACTATCGGCTGAGTAAATGGACGACATTATTATAGGTGGCTCTACAATACATTGGAAATACACAGAAGACATGAAGATAGTTCAATACCAATATGGGTGAGGGTGGATGGGCTAGGTTCTGATTTCCCCTTCAACTGCCTCTCTTGGTTCCCAGCAACAATTGCAGATTACGATCCTGGGAGAGGACTTGTTAGACCTAGTTTGATTTCCAGGAAACTTATTCAATGATTTGAATAGCTAGGGCAAAAGACATAATTGTTGGATGCAGCCATTTGATTGAGCACTGGCACCAGAGTATTTAATGTTAACTGTTGTCAGCTGTCGTCTAGGTTTAAATTTCATCCTATTTCTCTACACTCTTGCCCATGTCAGTATTATTAAAAACATTCAGGATAATTTAGTGGAAATAAAATCTTATCTAATGATTGATGTCATCTCTGCTTGTTTATGTTATCTCTTATGTAAATGGTTGGTTTATATTCTTCACAGTGCCCATAAGAGAGGACTGTTTCCTCTAGGGAGAAACTACATCAGTACCTGTGAGTATGAAACACATAAGATTCACAGCTCTATATGGCTTTATTCTACTTTTTCTTTGTTCCACACCAAATCTCCTCCCGCTTTGTGAGGTGCAATAAACATGAAAGAAAGTGTGGGTAGAGAAGGGCATTTTTCACGTTTTCACCCTCATGTATTCATACCCTGGCAGAAAATCTCTAACAATATATTTACCGAGAAGGGACAGGTAGAGAAGATTTGGTTGTGTTACTACATGATAATTTTGCATTATAACAGTGACTTGGAGAAGTAGAAAAAGAATAGACATGTCACATCTACCAGTCATGAACACAGTGGCATACATTCTGAGTCCATAAGCATTTTATCACTGGAAAAGAATATACCCTCAAATCATTTCAAGAGTATTTCTTTCAGATTTGTGTGTGTTATATTGAAAAGAGTTTATAACTCACATAGTTTTTTCTTTTACAGCATAGTCTTAAATATCTGCCTCCTCCCCAAAATAGACTATTTCTATTCCTGTTTCAACAATATGTATATTCAGAAATTTAGGGTGCAAGAAAAAAAATGAATCAAAAAGAATGTTTTACCTATTATTTTATAGTCTAGAAACAGAATTGATTAATTAAAGGAATGATTTGTCAACTACAGGGCAAAGGGAACTAAGGAGGCTGAGGAAAGGGCTACATTGCATATAGCCTGTGCTTTTGTTTGGGTGAAATATGAGGTGCAGGTACCCTTAATCTTAATTAATTCCAAAATGCCTCTCACGCTTATTCCAGTGCCTCACCCTCTTTTCTAATCACATTGATATGTGAACTTTTTTGTTCCTGCCAAGTGAGTTATTTGCAATGGCAATGTTAATACATTTGAGCAAAATTGAATCAAATTGCTTTCAAAAAAAGATATAGTTATGGGGTCAGAGCACACATTATTTCGAGAAAGTACTGTGTATATTTGGGGTGAGAAAGTCCTACCTAGATTCAAATAAGGCTAAAACCAACTTGAAAATCATGAAAGAAGTGACAACATAGATTTAACTGTGCTGTATATATATGGGAGATGGGAAACAAGTTTTCCATTAGTTTACACTTCAATCTAATATGGAAATTTACTTAAAGCACAATTTTCAATAAATATAGATTATTTAACACATACTCAACTGAAACCTAGAGGAAAAGTTTAAAAGAAGGCTTAGATGGTGTGGGTAATGTCTAACACAGGAAGAATGGGGAAAAAAAAGGAAAACTTGCAACTTGCCGGCTCTAGTGATCACAGAAGACTAAGTCAGATAAAATTGCCTTTAGTTACAGCAACAGAGACTTTCTATTGAATGTCAGAATATATTCCTCCTTTCTCGGAACTCTAACAGCATGTCTTGCCTGAATCAATCATTTGGGAATAAATCAAATATTGCTTTATGACTTCGCTATTGCTTTATTAAAATGACATTTTGCATCTTGTATTGTGTTTTTAGTTTATTCTCTGATTGTGAGCTTGAGACCAAATGCTAACTATTTTATTCCTCACAAGATATAGCACAATTTCTTTTACATATCAGCCTCCAAGGAAATATATGTATTTTTTATTTGATTGATTTGATCTTCACACCTGGTGTCTTGAAAAATTAGAAAAGCAAGCTTAGTTTTGAATGATCGAAAGTTGTCATGCTCAGAATCAGAGGAATGGACCACATGAGTTCTTTGATGACCCAAATGTTGTTTATAATATATAAGGTATGATTACCAGTCCCGATAATAGCCTCTAAAAGAATAAAAATTGAGGGTTAAAAGTGTAATGAAATGCAAATGAAACTGTCCTGGAAACAGAACTGCATATTTTATTTGTTTCTTACAGAATCTAGGACATAGAGAGTGTTAATATTAAATACTATCAACAGTATTCTAGTTTTAAAATAATGGTGAAAATAATTCATAGTAGAATTGCAGTTACTAGCTTAAAATGAATACTACCAAATATTTTTGAAACCAAATGTGGTTGCATCAATTCTATATTAAGAGGAGTTCTAAATATCTTATGTTCTTTTTCTATTTGCTATATTTCCTAGCTTTGTCAACACGTTGAGAAAAATTTAAGCCTATCATTAACCTCACATACTTGCTGCACACCCAATTTAAAATCAAATATAATTAAGGTTCAAAATTTACACTGAACACTCTCACCTAAGAGAAATCTCTCTTTACCCCCCAAAGATTTCTGCCTTTTAATGAGGAAGACATAAAAGATATTAAAACCTTATGACTTATAAAGATGTTGGCATTTATTCCATTTGAGATAGATGCTGTTTTAAATAGTTTTTTTAAACAGTGCATATTTTGGGTCGTTCTTAATTGAATAAAGGACAGAATAGTGCAGGCTAAATATCGCTGGACTTGAGGAGCTTTGATTTTGCTGTATCCGCTCATTCTCTGCGGGACCTTATACCAGTCACTTACCCATTTGGGTTGCGATTTTCTCATCTGTAAACGAAACTGCTGGGATTAGAATATCTTTAATTTCTTTACTAATGCTATAGCTGTATAATGATAAGTCCCACAATTACTTGGAACCTCAGTTTCTTCATTTAAACAATAAGATTTAGGATAACATCTTCCCTTTCTTTAGGTTTGTTTGAGAATCAACGTAATTAAAACATTTAATTTTTTGAATAACATACATTACCATTGAAAATGGTTGTTGTTGTCATCAGTCGCAGCAGGTATTAGCAACCTTGAGAAATAGAGGGGTTCAAAAGAGCAGTAATATATTGTGTGACCTCTCCCTTTTAAAAATCTCTTTCAGATGAATCTGTCCTTCCACTAAGGTTTTAGAAGAAACATCATCAGCAACATAATAATTAGTCTTAATAATGTTTGTCATACATGGGAAGCCTGCAGTGCAATGGAAGTCTTGTTTCATTATATGTTTTTCCGTCAATTGAAACTGTTTGGAACCTGAAATCAGAAACAACTTCTGATTGAGCCTCCATTATACGTAAGGCATCTGGCTAAGTTCTCTCACAAGATATCTACTATAGATCCCGCCCTCAAAGAACTTACAATTTAATTCAAGAGAGAAAATAAATTTTGGAAAAATTGTCTTTATTTAAAAGATGGTAGAAAAGATGCTACAAGGCTGCTCATTATGATCAGGAAGGGCAATTTTTTAGGAAATTGGCATAGAATTTTGGGGGAGAAAAAGATTGCTTCAGGTTGAGGCGGTGGGTTAAGCTTCCACAGTAGAAGTGGATTGTGTCTGTGTTAATAAAATTGACTAAGACAGTGTGCCCCAAATATTCCATGTGTTTCCCTCCTTTCCTTAGCCTCCTTTTAGTTAGTCGTTAATGTCAGAGGACTAGGAGAGGAAGTAACTTGTGTCTTTTCTAGGCAAGGGCAATTAGGTATCCATGGGCGTCGTCCATCATTCTCTTCTTCAGCCTCATAGCCTGGGAAGTCACATATTTCTCCAGACAGCACAGCTACAGGATGCAAGAAAACTACCTAAGCCACCTGACCCACCGGACTTTACCTAAAGGAGGAAGAAATCTCTGCTGGCATAAGCCACTGGGATTCTGCTTTTATCTGCAGCAGCAAATAGCAGGAGTTACTCTAACGCAAGGGATGAATAGAATTTAATTAGGTAAAGAGAAAGGAGGAGACACTGCAGACATTTGGAATCATATAAACAATGTGTGGGGCTGGAAAACGCAAAAGATTTTGTCCACGAATGATTAAAACACACACTTACACACATGTATACTCACTCACAAACACACACACGGACACAGACACACACTTGACTGAGACGGAAGATGTAAAAGATGTAATACTTTAACCCAAAAAATAAATTGGGAAAAATTGACGGAAATTTTACTCACAGATTAAGGAGCATGGGTTTTATTTTATAGATTCCAGGCAAACAGTGGAGTTTCCTGAGAAGCATAGAGAAGTTGTCAAAGAAGTGGAGAGACTAAAAATAAAAAAAAGAAAGAGAGAGAGAGGCCAGTGACTTTGGAGTTCACTGAAGAGAAGATAATCTAGCATGTTGGAAATAGGAATGGATACAAGGGGGGAGATATAAAATATGTATATGAAAATATTCAAACTGTTTTTCTATATCCTTTTACTATTGTTTATGTGATAAATATTCATTGATCAATGTATTTAAATATAAGATTTCTGCAGACTAAAATGGAAAACATCAGACCAAAGTAAAAATATAATGAAAACATTAAAAATGTTTTCACAGAAGTTTAAGAATTTTAATAATACCCACTTACAAGTAAGATGCATATTGGGAAAATAAATGAATGAATTAAGAAAAATTTGCCAATATTTTCTTTAATATTTAAAATAAAATAATATTTAGTATTTACAATATTTCTTTGAACACACTGGCTTCAGAACTAAGATTGTCCAATTGTTCTTCATTACAAGAATTTAAAAAATACATATTTGCATGTAGCAAATACATCATAATTACATCTACCCAAATCAATCAGAATTTTGACTGAATTGATTTAAAAAAATCCCTGCCAATTCAAACAAAATATCAGTCACTTTGAATGAGAAGACTCATTTAAAATTTGGATTACAAGTCATTTTAAAACTCAGCGAAAAAGAAATGAGAGGCAAAGTTGACTACATTTCTTTTGGAATGACCGTTTTTGTAAAGTTTGGTTGGTTTTGCACCAACACACACCATTTACTTTGAGCTTACAGATATGGGACTTTCTTTCTGGACTAAAGTACATATGTCACATATCTTAAATTGATGTTTCTTGTAAGAAATAAATCTGTGCGGAGAAACACTCTGAAGTAAGGCACATGTAGGACAGAACAGACTCTGCCTTCTGAGAAGGCGGAGGAGGTGGGAAATAGAAGTTGGAACAATGGCGGCTGTGGTTTTAAAGTAATGGAGACATGATAAAATGGTTCTAAAGCAGTGATAAAAGAGTACTAAGTAAAAATTCTACCTCCCTCACTCTTTTGTGTCCATAGACCCTATAAGAGTTACTGGACTCTGCCATCAAGAAAATTGGATTTTGTCTAAGGTTGCGGTGCACTGAAATCACCCTGGTGGGGAAGGCAGAGCAAAGTCCATCACTAAAACTTATTCAAACTGATATGCTAAATTAACACTAGTCATATTGATACTGAGTACAAATTTTGTCTTCAGGAACATTATCAATAGAAACAGCATGTATGTCTTTCTATCTAAAACGTTACTTCACCTAAGGGTACCTCTGAAAGTAGGTTTCAGTTGTTTTACCACACCAGGGGGAAGGTCATTACACTGAACAGGAATTCTAAAAACCTCCGAGACTCACATGAATGAATGAACAATGGTGAAATTTTAAGCATCGATAGTAAACTGCAGAGGCTCTTCAGGAAGGTGACTTGCCTTCCTGGCCTTAAGCCTCACCAATGTGGATGATTATTCTAAAAGGAGCTGGGGGTGGGATGGGGAGGGCATGCTTTCCTCAGAATCATTACTGGAGTTTTAAGATCATACTTCCTTTTCTTAGAGATTATTATATTTACCCCCTCAGTGGGGAGAGGATGGGACAGACAGGATTGATAACCTCCACAGGTGAGGCTCATTGCCTTGATGAAACAATGGTTCTAGTTTTTCAGGAATTTATTCAATCTACCTAAAAGCTTCCTTATGATCTATTCACAGTTTCACCACCTTTCAATACACTAATAGTGCCAACTAATTGGTCTTCAGGTCATTATTTTTAATTATATTCTATTAAACAAAAATGTGCCTATAAGGCATGCACACATGCACACACACATACCTCAATGTACCAGAAATAGACATGAAGACAATTTAAAATGAAATCATACACTATGTTTGGCAGACGTAGGTGTCCATCTGAGATTTCTAAAGTTATAGTAGTATGTTAATTTCCTCAGTATCCCTCAGGTAATTCTAACATAAAGATTATCATTTATTTTTTCCAAGGTGAAGGTACTACCTTAAAATCAAAGATCTTGTTGTTGTTGTTGAGGACAATTCTTCCTGAGCTAACATCTGTGCCAATCTTCCTGTTTTATATGTGGGTCACCACCAAAGCATGGCTGACAAGGGGAGTAAGTCTGTGCCCAGGATCTGGGATTCAGGCTGCTGAATTGGAGTGCCCCAATCTTAACCATTACACCACAGGGCCAACCCCTAAAATCAAAGATCTTATTATAATTCTACAAATTGAGCACTGGAGCCAAGCACCACACGTGGAAGTAGATGTTGCTATTTCAACTTTTGTCCTCAAAGGCACAGCTACCTTCTACAGAAGAACTGATTCACATTTTATGACTATTGAGCAACATGGTTTCTTGTAGAAAAATCCAAGAGTGTTGTATAAGATGATACTCCTTAGATAAATTACCTGAAGACATATCTACCTAATTGAACTTGTAAACATACAAAAGTTGGTCACTTGCCTCTGCTTTTTGGGTGGATACTGCCACGGACCAAATTTTATAGCTCTTAATACTTTCTTCAATTTGTCTTAAACCACTTCATAAACTCATTAGAAAAAACATCATGCTCATATTCTGATGTACACCCATCCATGGAGATTTAAAGTATTTGACATACTGCATGTTAATCTGAGATAAGTAAAATTGTCAAAGTAGCCTCAGGATGCTTAGAATGAATTTTATGATTCTACAAGCTAGGAAATGGAGTTAGTGGGACACAGTTTATTGTGATTGAAAGACTGAAGAAGGGTAAAATTAAGTTTGCTCGAAAACCAGAAAACTTTCAGCCATAATTTTATCATAGAATGCAAAGGAGTACAGCAAATAAGAAAGAAAATCTACCGCAAGGACTGCATAAGACGAATGAACAGGATTGTAACATTCTCTAAAGAGCTCAATTAACTGAATACGATAAATATTTTCCAAAGCAGTTAGAGCTGACGCCTGCTGTTTTGTTAGAGTGGCATGGTTTGAACCTTTTTACATCTTTTTAATAAGCTGAAGAAGCACGATATGTAATTAAAATGAAATATTTAAAATATTCAACTAGGCTTTTTGAAGACTTTATAATGTACACAATCAGCTAATTTTTTTCATCACTTTAAAAATAGGTAATCAAATATTTCTAGAATGCTATATAGGCTTAATATCTCATTTTCTAAAGGTATCTTGTTGTTTTTAAGTAAAATCTGACTAACATAGTCAGTGAATTTAATACCTGAAGTGAATATTTCATTAAACTGGTATATGGTTTAGACTTTTTTCTCCCAGAATATGAGACAGGAATTAGCAAATTTAGTGACATTATAGAGTTTCAGAGAAAAAAATTATATATATATACAAATGAATATGTAAGATATTAAAATTTAGTAGATCAAAGTCACAATGCAATAATGAAAGAACTCCAAGTAGATAAAAAGAGGAATTTAAAAGAATTCCAATATTTTGTTAAGAAATCAAACTTGGCTCTACCATTTAACCAAACATATATCTTTGGATAAGCAGAGATTGTAATTATGATCTGCAACCTTAATTTTCTCTGCATAAAGGAGGTCACTCACCTACTGCTAATAAATTTCAAACAATCGCACACAATGCTCAATTGACACTATTGGCTACCTTTCCCTTCTGGAAATGTCTTCTTCATTTCGCTTCTGTGACAACCTTCTCGCTGGTTTTTTCCTGTATTGCTGTGCTTGAGCTGCCATAACAAAATGCCAAAGGCCCGGTGGTTTAAACGACAGAAATTTGTCACAATTATGGAGACTGGAAGTTCAAGATCAAGGTACCAACAGGGTCAGTATCTGGTGAGGGCTCTCTCCTTGGGGTGTAGATGGCCACCTTCTCACTGTGTCCTCACGTGACTGAGACACAGAGAGCTCTGAGGTTTCTTCATCTTCTTTTAAAGGCACCGCCCTTATTGGATTACAGATTATAAACCCATCCTTATGAACTCCTTTAACGTTATCACCTCCTCACAGGTCCTCTTTCCCCAAGGAGTGTCACATTAGGGATTAGAGCTTCAACATGTGAATCTGGTGGTGAGGATGGGCAGGGGACAACACAGTTCAGTCCAGAGTACCTCCTAACATGTAAAATCTGTCCTTTATGTCCTTAATTTTCTCCCCGTGCACTCTGGTAGTCAACCTCCAAGATGTCCTCCCATGATCTCCTGCGTCTGGTATTTACAACTTTTTATAGTCCTCTCCTATTCGTATTAAGGCTGGTTTGTGTGACCAATAGAACATGGCAGCATGCCACTTCCAAGATTAGAGCAGGAAAGACATTATAATTTTCATCTTGGTTGCTCTCCTTCTCTCTTGAATTTCTTATTTTATGGGAAGTCAGCTGTCACATCATGAGAAAGTTGTAGATGGAAGCCATTTGGTAAAGCAATGAGGTCTTCTGCCAACAGCCAGCAAAGAACTAAAATCTACAACCAGAAGCCATATGAGTGAGCCTTCTTGGAAGTCGATCCTCCAATCCCCATCAAATCTTGAGGGGATTGCAGCTCTGGCTGACAGTCTGAAGGCCACCTCATGAGAGACACTGAGCACAAATACCTAACTAAGCTTGGATTCCTGACCTTCAGAAATCATATGAGATAATTCACCTTCACTGCCATATGCTGCCAAATTCTTGCTTTGAATTCTATAAGTATAATGCACATAACAGTGTGATATTGCCAACTGGATATGAAGATAAGCCATAAAATTGAGTATAACATAGGAGTGTCAATAATGCCAGGAAGAAAAAAAACAGAGAAAGAGAGAGAGAAGCAAAATGGTCCAAAAGAGTTCACCGAGTAAGTTGAACATGTGTTCCAGTTGGCCTGATATGATTTGATCCTAATATGATTCTGATATATTCTGATTCATGCCTCTTGTCCTAACCGCTCTCACTCTCAAAAGTGTTCCCATTTGGACATTAAGTTACGTGATCGCTCAATGGTCAAATGTTGCTCTCATGGAAGGGAGGTACTCCTGGGGCTAGGCATTTATATCTTTTGTCCTATTGTAGTTACATATAGAATTTTCTCTTGTGCATTAGTCATTTGACGTTGGATAGTCATCCCATTATTTCCCAAAGCTACTCTACCCAAACAGGCTAAACTTCACAGACGAAGCAGTAACTGAAACCCTTACACCACTATACAAACAAAGTGTAAAGCCAAAGGAAATGGACCAAAAGTGATTATTTTGTGAATTTTGCCATCAGATGTTTACTCTGACTTCTCATGGAAGAATTATAGCTTTGCACAACCGCAAAGTAATTCTCATTATTTCAAAGAAAGAATTTGGTGGGTTTTTTTAAGAGGGAGCTGAGCCTAAATTAGTCTTGTTCACGGTGGCCACTCTTTCCTGACAACAACCTTCGAAGTGCCCTTTCAAAGTACACTAAAGCTCTATTTTACTCAGAGTAAAACAATTAAAAATAGTTGGAACATTTGTCTGCAATACAAAGTTTAATTTGGATTTCTTTTTCTAACAAGTTCATCCAAAAGTAGTCCCGTAAAGGATCACACAGTTTTGGAAGATTTAAAAATCTATTATGTTAAATGCTGCTATAAATTTTACATGGTTTACTAGCTGATTTTAGTGTTATTAGTTTTAAACACGTATTCCCATAACTACTCGAAATAGACCGTGGGGTTTTTTTTCCTGTTTTTAACATTTGTACAAAAAATAATTCATGCTGGTGTTTTTAAGGTTCTGTTTATATTGTTATACTATGTTAAGTTATTCTTTTTTAAAAAACTTTGATTCTTTCACTAGGCATACTTTGTTAAGCATGTTAACAGATATTTCATTAACTGCTCTATAATATATCTATAGAGAAAAATGTTTCCTTCTGATGAATATTGGAGGAAATCCCATGGAGAGAGCTTAATTTGTACATTGCAACTTGGTTTCCATTGGCAAAAAAACCCCAAATAAATAACAAAAAGCATGTTTTTACATGCTAAATGTTACTAAATAGTTGCATTTAACACATCAGAACTGGCTGTCTTATTATTTTCACAAAATTTTCTTTTTGGCTTTTAGTATGGAATAAACTTCTCTTACCAGTGTACACTTAAGATTTATTTACTTACAAGTTAAGAAAGTTTATCTCAAGGCTAATTCTTTGGTCCTTACCCTTACCTACAAGATTTGTAGACAGGATAAAGTAATTTATGTTGGGAAACTTCATGATAGGTTTTCCTTTATTTCCTTTAAATTATATAGGTTTTCCTTTATTTCCTTTAAATTGTATAACTTAACGTATGCAGTGTGTTATGGACACGTGTTTCAATTTTTTGTTCTCATATTGTTGATGATAGTCTCCTTTGAGTCATGAGATGAGTAGCCAACTCTAGAGGGAAGACTAAGCAAAAATATTTCTTTGTGGCAGGAGGGTGCTCCTACAGAAAAGGCCTTGGGCTCCTCCTGAGGGATGTCTGAATACCTTATGAAACTGGAGAGAAAAATTAATATATTCTATCACACCAGAAGGAGAAGTCAATTCTGAAAAATGGGGGATTCTCTCAATGCCATAAATTCTACCTTTGATACTTCAAAATCTACAAAGTCCTCTGTAATTTTCAGCCATCTTGAGTTCTAAATGTGTCGATAGCCAGCTCTCAGGTTCTGTCTACCACAAACTTAGCACAAGAATTGTCCCAGGAAGGAAAAAATTATTATAGAAAAGATATGCAATGGATTAAAAAAAAAAGAACTCTCGTTTCTCAAGAGTCTTATAATCTCTTTAGGTACACAAAACAATTGTGTATGAAAAGGAGAATGTGAGTAAAATAAAATTATATAGTATTATAGGCAATATAAAATAAGGAAATACAATTTATAGAGAAGGCTATTCAAAAAAAACATATATAATACTAATAATAGTAAATATACGTTTACTGTTTGCAAACCCGTTTCATATAAATTATTTTATTCAATATTGCTCACTCACTCCCTCCAAAAAACTCTGAGTATCATGGAACAGATATTATTATTATTTAGCTTATCATATTTATGAGTTATTTTAAAGGTCAAAATAAAAATGTGATTACGCAGGAAATTGTTTTCTAAGTAGCTATTAAACTTAGAATGTTAGAATTTTATCTTCATTTTACCTCTTTCTGAATTGTGTGCTTTATCTTTATTTTTTTAATTTTTACATTTATAACATAATGAATAATGGTCTGAATTTTTATAACCACCTCAAATCCTCTCCTGAATGAAATTAATAAGTATAAATAGCATGGCATTATTTTCTCTATTTTATAGATAAGGAAACTGAAGATTTGAGAGAGTAAATGACCATTATAAACCATTAACTCATTATGAGTTATAAGTTACATGATAAAGAGCTTCTCCTCTCTTGAAACGAAGATACCTCTCAAAATAGCAGTAATCTCGAAGAGCATTCATTCAGTAAGTCAGTCAGCAATTATTTATTGAGCAGCTACTATGTGCCAGACATTGTGCTAAGTACTGAGGAGCCAGTGGTGAACAAGGCATAGAAGGCCTTTCTCTAATGATGTTTAGATTCTACAAAAGGGAGTGTAGTAGTGTGGTTTTCTCTAGAGAAACAAAACCAATAGGATATTTTTTCAGTTGAAATTATCATTTAATTAAAGCCTCAAGGAACAGGAAGCTCCTTCGCTTTAGTTCATGACGTATGGCTCCCATACAGGGTAGACATCAAGGAGTCAAATGTTTAGACCAGCACTGAACTCTTACTGTAGCAAAAGAGTGAAGTAGGATTTTCTTTACTGGCATTGAGATTGTAATACATTTTTACATGCTATATGTTCTTCATAGACTTAATCAGTCAGTGGCATTACAGAGTTTTCAAAGAAAAGAAGCAGTAAAACATTTCATGTAAAATTTGAGTGTAGTACTTCTAACCATAAGCTGTTTAAATAGACTTCAGAGAAAAAGCCAATCTTGTAAACTTTCAAAAATTTGCCTCAAAACTTACTAATTAACTTTGGTGTGTGTCAGACACACAAAAAATGTAAATAGGATAAAGTAGGGTTTATAATGAGTTTTTAAAATATGTGTTTATGATGTTTCCCGTAATTGGGCAAATGGAAACTAATCTGAAGAATGTGGAATTCTTTGAACATCTTTGAATAGAATATATATTATATTAGTTCTGTGTGTATATACATATATATATATATATGTATATACACAGAGAGAGAGAGACAGATAGACAGACAGAGACAGAGAGAGATATGATAAGGAATTGGCCAACGTGATTACCGAGACTAGAAAGTCCAGATCTGCAGTTGACAAGCAGGGGACACAGAAGAGCAGATGGCGTTAAGTTGGTAAATTCCAGTAATCTGAAGGCAGGAGAAGACCAACGTCCCAGCTCAAAGACAGTCAGGCAGAGGGAAGTAATTCTTTTTCATTCAGTCTTTTATTCTATTCAGAAGATTGGATGAAGCCCACCCACATTGGGAAGGGCAATTTTCTTTACTCAGTTTACCAGTTCAAATGTTAATTTCATCCAGAGACACACCTAGAAATAATGTTAAATCAAATATCTCAACACTCTATGGACTAGTAAAGTTGACACATAAAATTAACTATTATGGGAAATTAGAAAGTAAACCAATAAGGAATGAGTGAACATGTTAATTTCAAACAGTAACAATTCTATTTCAAAAAGTAGGCAATGTGATTGTGACTAGTTGTGTGAGGGACAGGAAAAATTTCTCTGAGGATGTAGTATTCGAAGTCATATCTGAGGAATGAGACAGTCCCAATATATAAACAGTGGTGAAAGAGAGTGTCACAAGATGTAAGAACTTGTTTAAGTGCTGCAAGAGAAAATGCTTGAAATATCTAAGAAAAAGGAAAGAGGCTTAAGTGTGTAGAGTCTGGTGACAAAAGAGAGTCATATCAGAAGAGGTGCAAGGAGTAAATAAACATCTGATTATCCAGAGCATTGGATGCTATGGTGAAGAGCACAAATTTCATTTTAAGAGCAATATGAAGCCATTTATGGGGGTTTACCCATTGCAAAGGTATAGAATGATGAAGCAGCCAATCAGCTAGGTTAGGATCTCTAGGAAATATCTCTGAAATTTTAAGGTGATCATATATCCATATGCCCATATATCCACCCATCCATCTATCTATGTACCTATATATATGTATTTGCATGTAGATAAAACGATAATTTTGATTTGCTGCTTAGGAATCACCCACGAGGACATTTGAGAAACAAGAGATATTAGCTTCATTACATTCTGGTGAGAATGAATCAGTTAAGAAAAGAGCTTTAGTTTTGGGAGTAGTCTGCAAGTGAAATAGATTCACATTCCTCATCCTCCCCCACGCTGAGTTCAGCCTCTGCCCCAATCATACGTAGAGGAAATACCTAAAGAATTCCAGTTTTATGAGTGTCAAATTATTAGCTTCCGATATACTCCCAAATCTTGGACCAGCTCTGATGGTGAGTGAACTTTTTCCTTACAAATGTATGCTAAAAAACATTACTGAAATTCGATAATACGTCATTGGTATTTTGGCCTTAGTACTTTTTCAGTCATAGGTAAATCCCAGCTTCTCTAAAGCTTGGAACCCCAACACTTTTTCAAAGATAAAGGAAGAGTTTTCAAGTATTGATTCAAGGCCATTCAATGCACTGTTTGCTCAGAAATACGAATGTATATATTCTTTTGTTCTCCAAGATTTAGATGAAGTGTATATATGGTTGATAACAGGACAATACCAAAATTGAGTCAGCCTCTGTAACTCTATGTTAAATCAGTAATGATGCAACATACTTGAGGAAAGACACAGAAAAGCGAGTATAAATATATTAGAATACATGAGTAGTCAAAAACTTTGTGGGCTCTTATTCTGAATAGTTGGAGTTATTATGAGATCCCCTTTTAGCACTGAGCACAATAAAACATTACACAAAAATGGAGATTTTAGTATTAAAGGAAATACTACTTTAAAAGATTTGAAATAAATATAAGTTAAATTCCCATCAAAATCCACACACAGACACACACACACGCACAGACACACACACACGCACAGACACGCACATCCCTAGAGCCTGGTTTCAACTCCTTAAACTCCTCCCCAGGTCACTTGTTTGTTTTGTGACTTTGGACAAGTCATTTAAATTTCCTGTTTCTTTGTTGTGTTTCTGCAGGACGGGAATAGTCATAGTTCCTACTTTGCAGAGCAGTTGTGTGTGGACTAAAAAAAATTGGTAAGTGTGAATCACTTAGAACAGTGCCTGGCACATAGTAAACACCCTACATATGTTTGCTATCCTTAATATTTTTCCAAATGGGAACTATCAGTATACCACCTCTTAATTGATTCCTTGCTAAAGAAATATTTACAGTAAAACTAAACCTAGATAATATACATAAATCAATGACATTTGCAAATATTATTTAAATGTCAAAGTACATATAACTGTTTTTGAAGTATAGAATATTATCAGATATATTTATAAATTACAGTTTTCTAAATAGATTTTTATGCTGCTAGTTATTGCAGAGCAAGTGTGAAAGGGAAGTTGAAAACTTCTTAGACTTTGTTAGAATTGCTCCCACGTCTATGTAGGAAGGGATAAATTAAAATAAATTATAATCATTTAGAATTTCATATCAAGTTCATGAAGTAGAAAGAAAAAGTGGACAACAATTTACCTGAGTCATAAGTATAGATAACTTGTCTATTTTTAAGCATATTTCTTCTTAAATTTAGAATCTCTTCTCTTGATAACTTCACAAAAATAACCTATCAGAATCGGCATGACATTTTCCCCTCTAAGTCCATGCAGGGACCATCACCTCACCTCCCAAAACCTCTTTCTTTCACTCCTCTTGAGTTCACTGGATCGGGAATGATGGGAGCCCTAAGTACAAACTGAGGCTGGATCATCATAACAGGATTGAGCCGAATTTTTGAAGTGGAGGAATTAGCCAAGTGAGAGAAAGAAAAATGGAGGGTTCTGCAGATGTGAAGACGCAAAGAGACAGAAAAGGCTGAAGCAGTGGCTACATGTGTGGGAGAGTCAGGAAATGAGGCTGGACGGTAGATAAAAGGCAGCTCCTAAATCCTGGGTATCCTGAGGTAAGGTACTGATAACAGAATTTAAATGCTTAAAAGGAGAAACTGTTTATTTTGTTCAGGAGCGTGTCCGAAGGCTTAGAACAATGCCTAGAACTGAGTAGGTGCTTAGGTCATATTTACTCAATAAATAAGTACTTTGAAAATCTTTCTGTGTCTGGTTACTTGCCATCTATTCTTCAGGTTCAACTCCAACAGGGTCTGAAAGTACAGCGAACCAGTGAAAGTGAAGGGAGTAGAAAGACAAGGGCCCTGATCCTCCAGGAAGCAGCCGATCTCTCCCTTCTTTCCCCTTAGGATCCAGCACCTTTCTGTTGACCCAGGAATTCAAAGTTTTGAAAGCATCCAGATATTACATGCCTTGTGATAGGCAATAGCAGCAACAGTGCGCATAGACAGGTAACAAGGAAGGAAGGAAGAGAAGCAAACACTGTGTGATGATGCCCATGGCACCCAGACTGACTTCTCCTTAGAGATGCCCATGAATAACGGGCACATTGGTGAGAAGCTGAAACCCTGGTAGTACCCGGGGTAGCCTGCCTGGAAGCCTCACAAGTTAGTGGAATATAGGCATAGGAAGCAAAAAGATCCTTGGATTTAACTTACATAGATACCGTATGACTATGCAGTCTTCTCATATGAAAAGTGAGGAAAAGTCAGTACCCACTTCCAATGGTGCGTGTGAGGACTACGTAAGAGAGTGTCTTAACAGTGCCTGACAGTTAACAAACTTTCAACATAAGACTTTTCAATGAGCGCATGTGCCCTTGTTATACGTAAGGATTCTAGATACACAAAGAATTTATCATAAAGATTCTACCTGAAGGGAGGGAAAGTGATGAGAAGGAAACACGGTGTTGGTCTTCACAGTGTATGAAGTCTGGTGAGACAGGCAGACTTGTCAAGCTGAGGATACTGTTAGATTTCATTTAGCCCCTAAGAGTGAGCCAAAGCACCGCTCTGGGGGACTTTTCCTCTGCCTTGGAGCTCTTAGGTCTCAGTGGATTTTCCAGTGTAGCTCATAGTTCCGGACCCTGAGCCCCCATATCCCTCCTGGCTTGTCTTTCCTTTCTGATTGACAGCCTAGATTTTTCTCCTATCTGTGCTCTGCAAGGAAGCTTGGAGCCATTTTTCCTATAAGGGGGAGACTACAGTTTTCCCGGGGATTAAGAAGCAGCCACTGCAAACTTTCATATTGACAATATCTCCTCATTATGTTCATTATGTGACAAATTCCGCCAAATTTCCTAGGACCTGCCTTTAGAAGTTAACACTCTTTTAGGTTAATGCTCAGTGGCCCAAAATAATTCATTTATCTATGCAGTTATGCATATATCCACCTGTGCCAGGCGCAGTCCTGGGCACCATAGATATGAAGCTCTACCTGCTTTGGAGAAACTCAGAGTCAAGGTAGCTTACTAACAAAGAATCGCAATGCAGTGACATCGTATATAACACAGTGCAATGTTCAAGATCTTTTGAGTCAGACAGATAAGGTCTTGGGAGGCCCCGTAAGGAGTCAGAGAGGAGGTTATATGTGAACTGGCCTTTTCAGGCTGAATCAGAAAAAGTAAACAAAACACCGTTCTGCTAGGAGAGTAAATGACAATTGCACAGACAATGCCATGGGATTAAAAAAAAGTCTTATCTTGAGAAGAATTACTTTTTCTTTATGGGCAAAAAAAATTCAATTAACACTTTATAAGAGCAAAGTGATATGATCATGTCTGTATTTTAGACAGGTAATTCTCGGAGTTGTATGGAAGATAGATACAATTAAAAACATCAGAGAGCGTATTTCCAGCTTCCAAACTCTCCTAATAATCAGCACAATTCTAGGCTTTATGAGAATATTAATTTATTGCTAATGATTTCAACAGTTTGAAACAAGGGTTTTGGAGCTTGCACTCAAAGATAGGAAAAAGTATTGCTCACATAAATTTTAGCCTTAAAGATTTACTGTAGCTTGACCATCTTTAATGAAATATTTGCAGTCTGTCTTTTAAAAACATTGTATTTCTAATGTACATATACTTAAATATTAAGTGAAAACGAAGATTCACGGGGGTAGCGGAAGAGGTCTAGAATTTATGGCATGGATGGAGATATATATCATACCTTATTAAAGATTAATTACACACGTTAGTAGGACCTAGAGCATTTGCCAAAATGTAGCTGACAGAGTGCCATACAGTATTCTTGTATCTGAGTCTTACAAGACTAAGATCTGTAAGAATAATCAATAAAAATATTTTGCTCTCTGAACAAATGACTGAAGCAAAAAGTTATCAAGTCCATTAAGTTTTAAATCTGCCATTGTCAAATTGCTTTAAGTAGCAAGCAGTTAGAGACACAATGTATTTGGTGAAAGTTTCTAAGTTTTTGACCTAAAATATTTTGCTGTATCATTTCATAGTGCAACTGGTAATAGGAGACACATTATGCATGGTAGAATGCACAGCAAGAGTTTTAAGTATCCGAACATGAATTTGAGTAAATGTGCTTAATTTAGAGAGTTTAATCAGTTTTATCAACACTTCACATGTTGAAGCTGGTGGGCAGCATGGCAATGTGACCTCATTAAATTAATATTTGTGACGAGGATGAAAATGACCACTGAATATCGGAATAAATAATGCATCGTCTTGTGTTCCTTTGCCATGGCTGCTTTAGGCATCTAGGGAAATTAATAAGGGTTACTTGTGTCAATCAGGCAAATCAGAAGTAAAAAGAAATCTTCAATTAATCATGGTATTTTACAACAATCCCTTTGGAACAAAAGAGAACCCTATTAATAAAAAAGCATTATGGTTTCTGTTGCAGTTGACAAACAGTGATAAGCTTCTCGGGGGATGTCATGTATGAGAGATTCATAATGAAGTTTTCCTTGCAAATTTCTCTAAAATCATTCCTACTGCAAAATCTTAGCAGTTCTGAGACATGAAACCCTTTGGGGCTTCATCTAAAGAGGTGTTCCTTTTGGCCTTCCAGGAGCCAGCTGGTGATTACTGCCTAGGTCCTTTGTAGCATGCCGCCAGCTGCTGTCACAGTTAGGAGGCTGAAGCATGCCCCTGGCACCAGCAAATCTGGTGAATCAGGACACTTCCCAGGGACCATCCAGGGATTAACCAGGAACTCCCCCACATGTTACCAGCCTTCTCACTCACTGTGCCAACAGGTTTCTACTGACTTCATACAGCTTGTTATATGCAACTTTTTTCTTTCAGTGAGGAACATTGGCCCTGAGCTAACATCTGTTGCCCATCTTCCTCTCTTTTTCTTTTTTTCCCCCCTCAAAGCTCCAGTACATAGTTGTATATCCTAGTTGTAAGTTGTTCTAGTTCTTCGATGTTGGACTCCACCACAGCATGGCTTGATGACCTGTGTTTAGGTCTGTGCCCAAGATCCAAACTGGCGAACCCTGGGCCACTGAAGTGGAGTACGCAAATTTAACCACTGAGGGTTGGCTCCCAGCAACTTCTTGATCACTATTTTGGAGCTTATTCTTAGAAGTTTCAGGCTAACTGGTAATCAAGACTGACCTGGCATGAGACGGTCAAGGCGTGGAGTTTTATCAGTATGAAACTTTCTCTCATAGCACATAGACTGCCATTTCTTTTAGGGTGTTAGCCTTAAGTCTTTTTATCCTAAAAAGCACACATTCATTTCCTGTTAGGATGAATTTTCCACCTCTTAGTCATCTCAGGAATTCTATGTTTACCCCTACTCCCTATGATTTTAATTTCATCACTAAGGGGGAAAACAAACTGTCGTTATCTATTCTTCGCCCTAAAAATTGAATATCAAATAATAGCAGACATTCAGCACTGAAATAATAATTAGTTTGGGGACAAAAGACGTAAAACTAAGAGTGACCAATTCTTGAACACCATTTTGAATATTCTTAGAAAGAATCATTCAGTGTTCGTATATATTTCATTTTAGGTAAATATCAAGAGCTGACATAGTTCTTTTGCCCCATTTTTTATGAGGTTGTCAGACATAATAATTTTAAATCTCTAGTTTGGAACAGAATGGAGCCTTGACATTGAGAGTAGCACCACATTTTAAAATATCAAGAAACATCAAGAAAACAATCTCTAATAGTCACCTCCAAAATTGATGTTTATCATTCAAAGGAGGTGTGTTTAATTATAATTCTGAGTGAACAAATTAAATTTAGACTTGTTCTTACAGTATTTTTGTACTTTTCACGATGGCAGCTCTCAGGTGCTCTGTGGAACTATTGTAGACAATTTTATATGTGCTAGATATGTTTACATTTATAAAAACAGAAAGTTGTATATTACTAAATAATAGTATTTTTATAAAATTTTGTTTTATGGGCGATGTTTTCAAACTTCTTGAAACAGAAAAATACATATGTTCAAAAGTTGAATCATTTATCAAGACGTTTGAAAATCCAGTTGTGAAAAAAGTAATATATATTATTGATGCAAGCATACTCCTCAACATACATATACAATAATCATAGCAGACTTTTAAAAAATATAGGAGATATAAGTTAATATTTTATTGTCACAGAAAGGAATATTTTATTACAGAAATAAAGTAAGAACACTGTGCATTATGTATATACTTTCATCACCATAAGGTTTTGACCTTGGGAACTCATTTAAAGCTTCCTTCTCATAAGTTAGAAGATATAATCTTCAATGTAGTAACAAATCATATGACACAATGCTATTAATTCTTTTGTTTATCTATGGTGCTACCTATCTCTTTACCTATCTAAAGCAATTTTGGGGTTATAGTGAAACATAAAGGAAGACTGATTCATTATTAATAGAATTCTTTTGTATAAAACAGCTGTTAAAGATGCCAAGGGGAAAATACAACGGAGATCTAAATATAAGGATCTTGACCCAATTGCAAGTTCCTACAGTGCAAAACAGCAATAATGTTTATAAATCTATCTACTATGATTTTCCATTTGTCAATGCACAAGGATATACATAGTAATAGCGTTAGTCCTTGTCCTTTGTTAAATGTAATTGTTTCTCTTGAAGAAGTAGGTCTTTTAAAAGAACAGCTCCCCAGAGTGAAAGAGGAAGAGAGATTAAGATAGAGAGTTCAGGTGGGAGCCTCTATAGAAATTGATGAAAAGACCGTCACACAGAAAATGTTATTTTTCTCATCAACAAATCAGGGATATTTTTACAATGTCATCTGGAAAAAGATAAAGCATCTTAAATTAACAGGATTGCAAGTTTTAAACTACTTTTAGCAGCTATATGACTCTAGGAGTCACAATTTAAACTCAGAAAGGAAAAGGAGCATGAAAGCTATTTGTTTTTGCCTGTGGGACAATGGATGCATTCATTAAATCATGCTTGTTCTGTATTCATGCCATAGATCCATCAAAGACCTTTATTAAATGCTTTAGTGCAAGGCACTTTGTTGTACTTTGATTTTCATACTAAGTTACATGTAAGTAGATATTTATGGTTACCAGAAGATCTTAGACATTTTTAGATTTAGGCAGGGGGGGTGGAAGACACAGTCAGTTCTGTTTATCACTTATTACGTGCCTCACGATATCCTATATAAAGTTGAACGTTTATCACGTTCCAAAAATTGCCTCCAGTTTTGACTTGTCACTTGCCTCCATGATTCCTTTGTCATTTGACAAAACTAACTGTATCAGGCACTGTGCTCAATATGTAGATTCAAAAGAGGAGAGAGGAGCACTAAAAGAGATGGGCCTGCCCACGTAAGCTTGAATTCTACTTGGAATAAACACCTAAACAATTATGAGATAATAAGGTTGTGGCTTCACAGGAATGTGTGTGAGGTGGAGCGGGTGCAAGGGGAGGGAGATTTTGTCAGCCTGGCGATGTCAGGGAAGGTTTCTGTAAGAAGGCAGCCTTTAGCCTGATACACAGGGTTAAGGGCGAAGGACAATGAGACTTTAGATAGTGAAGAATTTTCTGGGAATCAAAAATGATTCAAAACTTTTGGGATACAAAATACAAGCAAGGAAGCTGGAGGGACAGGAAGATGATAGATGATAAAAGATCTCAAAAGACATTCCTGAAATACAGCAAGTTCTCGAAAATTATTCAATAAGCTAATGAAGTTTTGATTTCACCCAGAAGAAGATATGGAAGTCTGTTGTCAAAAGAGCTTGTATCAAATATGTACCTAAGCAACATCATGAGTCTGTCATGAGTCTTTTAGCAGCTGCCTTCGTGGGACTGTGATGTTACTCCTTGTACTTACTCTATCCCCAGAAATTGTTGCACAGTACTTTGGTCATATGCCCACTGGTGCTATTTTCTCTTTTTTCCTAGTGAAAAATTTGGAATTGATGTCCATTCGGTACCATTTTCTGTGTCCAGCCTCTCTAGCCTACCTGTCTTCTTCCTTATGTGGGACAAACTGCATTTGGCGTTTCTTTTCATAAGATGGATGAATTCAGAGCTATCTCCAAGCCCTCTCCTTTCAGTAGAGTGTCACATATTATTTCCTATCCATACAATCCTTCCATGTGATGTTAGCGTTTCCTCAATTTTTTTAACAATACTCTCTTTTTTTTTTTTGAGGAAGATTGGCCCTGAGCTAACATCCATGCCCATCTTCCTCTGCTTTATATGTGAGACGCCTGCCAGAGCATGGCTTGGTAAGCAGTGTGTAGGTCTGCACCTGGGATCTGAACTGGCAAGCTTCAGGCCGCTGAAGCAGAGCATGCGAATGTAACTACTACACCACTGGGCCAGCCCACATATTTCCTCATTTTTGCCTTTTCCCCTCACTCTATTGCAGTATTGCAGATTAGACAACAAATGAGGCCCATAGTTCTTTCTGAACACACTACAGGACTTGCAGTCATACATTATGATTAGATTGTTAGAGTAATTGCAAAGTTTCGATTCATACAGGATATTTATACAGCAGCATTTGTTTTCAAACTAAGCTTAAGAGTAGGGTTACGTGGCTGCTATAAAAATCACCTATGTATAGATTAACGTGTAGGAAAATATAAATGTTTTCATCTTTTTCATAAGCTTCTCCCTAGCTAGCCCAGAGCACACATCTGTTAGAGATGAGGATTAATATTACACAGAATGTAAAATAAAGACTATTGCTGTTTTATGTTACATTTACTAAAACTGAAGAAAAGTTAAGCAATTGATCCAGTCACCTAGTTAAATAGAAACAGAGTTGGGAGTAGAAGTGAGTTTCACCTGGCTGCAAAGTCCCTGAATGTTTTAACAACTATGACACACTGTTTGACTCCGTCCTCCTGGAGAGAATTATTTGTCTATACATTATTGCCAGTTTAGGAATTTTGGACTACCATGGACCAGGTTAGATAAATTGATACCACAAATGAAAGAGAGAAATGAAGACAAACTCAAGTTTAAGAGCTTAAATTTTAAGGAAAAAATGACCTTTCTTTCTTACTCTCAGGTAATGACATTGCAACATTGAGTAGAGATCAAAAGATCAAACAGAGGAGCAAACGGGGAGACCTTTAGTCTGGATGCTGCCCTTTGCACAGCATCACAGGCGTCTTCATCAAAACTCTTGTGACCTCAGAAAGACCAGTTCCTACCACTTTTTTCTACTTATGATGATTCTAACATCAATTCTTCAACTAATTCTAGGTCAAAAGAAATCATGTTCTGGAATATTGTAATTTCTGAAGTAAAAGCTTTAGGATGGATTATTGTTTGGTGGGGGACATCCTTAAAAAATAAGTTATTTTCTTCTTTTAAGAAGCATAAGTTAAGAAAATTCTGAAATTCTAGAGGCAATATCAAATTAAATATTCATCTAGCAATCAACTATCAAAAATCTTCATTAATTAAATATATTATTTATGTTGTGAGGTATGGCTTATCTGACTAAAAGAGGAGCAATCCTTTTATAAATAATATTACAATGAGCATACTTACCTTCTTGTCTGTGAGTTACCTTGTAATGCAGCTTCCATACTTAAATTTTTACCATTAAAGAATGAAACGTATGTAAAAGAGGTTCTTTAGACTTTGATTGGCAGTACTAAATATACTAAGGTATTTTGTAAATTTTGTTTAAAAAGTCCGTTTATATTACATTACAGTACCTTATCTCTATTCTCCTCTTTTACATACATCTTGTATTTACTAGTTTTTAACTATCTGGAAAAAATAAATACTTCTGTTTTTAAACCTGATTCACCATTCTCCTTTATTCTTTACATCCATTTAAGTTTTACTGCAAATTAGTTCAGTAAGTGATGATATTTCTAAAATTTTGTGGAAGCAATAATTACAATAAAGATAGATCAGAATATTTTAAAAGTTTTTGATCAGAAATGTGGGAGACATACGGAGGAACAACTGACTTAGGAAAAAAGTGGATTTTAATAGTCATCAGATGAGACAAAATTTATTTTAGATTTATAGCAGTAACAGAAAAATACTAAGATCAGATAAGTTTTGCTCGTCACAAATTTATTATTATTCTAACTTCTGGATCTTTGTGTATTGGGTTATTTAGAAAAATCTTAATGTAGTCTTCTTTCATACGTGGGTTGTCTTCCGCCAAATGAAAAGAACTGTTCGTGAATCTGCCTAAGTAAAAGTAATTAAGGTCTGCTGTATTACATGTATTAATATAAAAGGCATATCCTCAAGCCACACTGTTAGAGTGAAATGCTGAAATGATAGCATCGTCATTGCTGAGTCCCATCTGCTTTACACTATACCCTCTCTCCCTCCAGCTCAAGGGCTGGAAGAAATGAGGGTGTTATGAATTAAATTGCGTCCCCTCAAAATTCTTATGTTGAAATGCTAACCCCCAGTACCTCAGAATGTGACACCATTTGGAAATAGGATTGTTGCCGATGTAATTAGTTAAGATGAGGTCATACTGGTGTAGGGGGCGGTCTCTAATCCAATATGACTGATGTCCTTCCAAAGAGGGTAAATTTGGAGATAGACACAAACACAAGGAGAGCATCATATGAACATGAAGGCAGAGATCAGAGTGATGCATATACAGCCGAGGACACCAAAGATTGCCAGCAAATCACCGGGAGCAGCGACGGCGGCACGGGGCAGATCTTCTCCTTGTGCCTTCAGAGGGAGTGTGGCCCTGCTGACACATTGACCTTGAGCTTATGGCCTCCACCACCGTGAGACAATGTGTTTCTGTTGTTTATGCTACTCAGTTTGTGATACTTTGTAACAGCAATTCTAGCAAACTTATACAGGGGGATAACATACCTGATATTTCATGAATTTATGTAGCCCGTTGTCCTTTAATTTAGAAGTTAAAAGTAGCCAACCAAAGAATCTTAGTGTTCACAATGGCTTGTTGTTCTAATAGACCCATTAAATGTCTTCACAGCCTCTGTTCCAAAGCCACATCAAAGACTCACCTTCCTGGGAAGTCTCTCACAATATGTTCCTTTTTTTCTGTCCTTGACTCCCCAATAAATACGATAATTGAATTTATTTTCCAGTGCAGTTTTTCCAATCTCCTTTATTTATGACTCCTTCCTATGAACTTGATCAGTTGTATTGTTCTACTCTAGGACTTAGCATTCATTCATTATTTAGCAACTACCATGTGCCAGGAAAGTTTCTTGATGTTGAGAGTACAATAATTTAAAACAAAAAAAGACAAAATCTACACCCTCACAGAATGAACGTTTTAGTTTTTGTAGCACTCGTCTCTCTACACTTATAATCACCTGTTCGACGGCAGTCCTCTCCACAAAGTTGTTAGCTTTTGGGGGACAAACGGTGTGTTTATCTCATTCACAGTGCCTGGGAGATTCTAAGGACTCAATAAGTGTTTGTTGAATAAGAGGATGAATGGATAAATGAAAGCTTTATTATTATATAACAAACTTTTGTTCTAATGTGACTTCTCACAAAAATAGGCTCTGAGACAAGTCAGTTATTCAGGAGAGGATGCCAGGCAGCACAGGTGAAGGAGTGAGGGAAGTGAAACAGCGAGGAGAGCCCCACAGTGTTAGTCAATGAGCTGGTCATCACAGGGAGCAACTGCAGCTGAGACCTCTCAGGAACCAGGTAGAACATGCTTCCGAATAATCCCAACAACTCCCATCCTTCAGTGGTTGACGATTGCCCTGGGTTCCAGAACTGAGGCAAGAGCAGCCTCAAAACAGAAGCAAACAGACCTAAGAATGGAAGGTGGAAAGTTGGTGGCATCAAAGAGAATTGCCAGCTGTCACTGCAAATAAACTCAAAGATGGGCCAAGAAATCTGTGGCATGATATTAAACAGTATCTGCCATACTTTCATTGCAAAAAAAATAGAGAAATTCTTAAATGAAGTTATTTATACAAAATATATTCCAAGCACAAAAAGTTTCAAGGGAAAACAATTGTATTTTTAGGGTTAAAAAAAAAACTTCCCTCTGTGAGACTCTTGCATATTATTTTGGTTTAAAAAATCAGAAAACAGTTATAAACTGTTGGATACTGTCGAAAATAAATGTGTATTCATTGTTGTACTGAGTTTGATACTTAATGTACCACTTTTTTTTTCTCTTTTTTTTTTGAGGAAGATTAGCCCTGATCTAACATCCACTGCCAATCTTCCTCTTTTTGCTGAGGAAGATCAGCCGTGAGCTAATGTCCATGCCCATCTTCCTCTATTTTATATGTGGGATGCCTGCCACAACATGGCTTGATAAGCAGTGTGTAGGTCCACACCCAAGATCCAACCTGGGAAAGACAATGTGAAGAGAATGAGAAGACAAGCCACAGCCTGAGAGTAAAATATTTGGGAAAGACAAATGTGATAAGTGACTGTTACCCATAATACACAAAGTGCTCTTAAAACTCAACAATAGAAAACAACCTTATTAAAAAATAGGAAAAAGAACCTAAATAGATATCTTGCTAAAGAAGATACTATACAGACGGCAAATAAACATAAGAGGTGCTCAGCATCATGTGTCCTTAGGGAACTGCAAATTAAAACACATGAGATTCTACTGCACATCTATTAGAATGGCCACAATCCAAAAACACCGACAACACCAAATGCTGGCGAGGATGAAGATCAATAGGAATTTTCATTCATCGCTGGTGGGAATACAAAATGGTACCGTCACTTTGGAAAACAGTTTGACAGTTTCTTATAAAATTAAACATACTTTTACCATACTATCCAGCAATTTCACCTCCTTGGTATTTGCCTAAATAAGTTGAAAACCATACCTACACAAAAACCTGCACATGGATGTTTATAGCAGTTTTATTCATAATTACCAGAACTTGAATACAACCAAGATGTCTTTCAGTAGGTGAACGGATAAATAAATTGTGATACATCCAAACAATGGAATATTATTCAGCACTAAAAAGAAATGAGCTACCAAACCATGAAAAGACTTATAAGAAACTGAAATGCATTTAGTTAGATAAGAGGCCGATTTGAGAAGGCAACATACACTGCATGATTTAACTAACTGACATTCTGGAAAAGGAAAAACTAGAAAGATAAAAAGATCAATGGTTACTTGCGTTGGGGGGCGGGGGAGATATATAGGTGGAGCACAGAGGATTTTTACGGAGAGAAACTATTCTGTATGATATTTTTGGTAGTGGATATATGTCATTATACCTTTGTCTAAACCTATAGGATATACAACACCAAGAGTGAACTCTAAAGTAAATTGCGGATTTGGGGTGATGGTGACGTGTCAATGTAGGTTACTGTATTGTAAGAAATGTACGTCTCTAGTGTGGTTGTTAATAGATGGGAAGGCTGTATATGTGGGGGATTGGGGCATATATGGGAACCCTCTGTACCTTATGCTCAATTTTATTGCAAACCTAAAACTGCTTCTAAAATGTTTATGCAAAAAAATAGGATAATCAGAAGTTAGATGCCCCAGAGAAGATTCCCTGAACTCTAGTTTGCTTTCTCTTCCTCTGTGCTAATCAGCTTGTTGTAGGGTTGGAGTTATTATTTCCTTTGTTAGTTTTGTTTTCGTTCATGCATTTGGTCTGTTGCTTTCTATGACATGGTGATGAAAAATGACTGTTTCTAATTTGCACCTGGAAAGCTGTGTGTGATACCTGAATGTTAGCATTATGCAAATTGGCATATTAGTTTTCTAAGGCTGCCACAAAAAATTACCACTAACTTGATAATTTAAAACAACAGATATTTATTGTCTCACAGTTCTGGAGGCCAGGAGTCTGAAATCAAAGTGTCAGCAGCGTTGGTTCCTTCTGGAGGTGTTGAAGGAGAGCGTGATCTTTCCCTCTCTCCTGTATTCTGCTAACTGTCAGCAATCTTAGGCGTTCTTTGATTTGTAGATGCATTGCGCCAATCTCTGCCTTCAACTTCACGTGACCTTCTCTTCTGTGTTTCTAAGTTTCTCCTCATGTTATACAGACACTTGTAGTTGCATGTGAGTGTCACTCATTAGTCTAGGATGGCCACACCTTGAGATGCTTCATTTAATTACGTCTGCAATGATGTTTTTTTCCAAATAAGGCCACATTCATAGCTACCAAGTGTTAGGACTTGAACAGATCTTTTGTGGGATGTCACGATTCAACCCACTACAATTAGCACTACAATATGATGTCAGCATGCTACCGTCTCCAGTTAGCTTGTTCATATGTTCATACTTATGGGAGGGAAAACAAAATAGTCAAATTTTAAAATTTTTTCCAGGAATTTTTTCTTCCTGGCTTCCATTGCTTCCTTTTAAGTTGAAAGAGTCCACATTTTGTAATCAGAAATAATTAAAAACATATTTATGTGCATGAGATTTTTTAAATAGAAAAAAAGTCCTAATCATTTGTACAGAATCTTAAGATATTTTATTCTGTGGTCTCCCTTAATTGTACACAGTTTATCAAAGATTGTAAAGCTTTTCTAGAACTTCACAAATTCAAAATATTTCAGGTTAATGTAAGTAATAAACTTTAGGACTAATTATTCAGGCTAAGTCATCTACTTTTATTTGCTTCTCGTTGGTTTATCTTTTCACAGTTTATACGTTTTTTTATAATGGTATATTGAGGGTACCCTAATGTCAGTGCTCATACAATATTATATTACTCTAGGCTCCTAGGAGAACCCAAAAAGGAATCCTGTAAAAATAGTAATTAACAGTAAAGTAAAAGTAAAGATTACTAAGCACTGTTTGGCTCTAACTGTGCTTTAGTAGGTAAATATCTCAGCACAGGCAGCATCCAAGAAAGGGTTACAATTTGGCTTTGAGTTTAAAAAATCTACTCCTATTTTTTCCTTTTCATTTTTTTCTGATTCTAGTTTTCAGCACTGTCACCATAATACAGAGCAGGAAAAGTATTAAATTCACTGTAGGAAACGAGCCTTCATTTTGTGCTTTTAAATAATGGGCTTATAACTATGCAGGACAAACCCTGCCTGACATTGACAACTTTGAAGCCTCTCTCGCTCCATCTTCCGCTGAAGGAAGTAAAAGCCATTGTTATTGATGTATGTGAAATTCTGGGAAAGAAGCAGAGCTGGGAAAACATGTATTCTCCCTAATCCCAGTTAGGGGACCAATTTGCAGTTTACCAATTTCCATACAGATGGTTGTATTCATTCCTCTGCTTTGATTATTTGCCCAGTTGCAAACCACGTCCCCTCCCCAAACACACACGTTGCTGGGAGTTAGCTGATGATGTGGTCTGAATATTGCTGGAATGAAGAATAGAAGGGTGTTTGAATATCATTATATTTGTTGGTGGGCTATTCAGGAGGACAAAGTTAGCCATCATTCCTCCTCCTTATTATCAAAAGCTACTCTGAGAATGTCACCATGTGGTGAAATTGGGATACAAAATTAAAGAAGAGAATGTTATTAGTGACAGAAGAATAATCTACTCCAAAAGATGCAGCTACAAGTTTTCATCTGTTTTAGAATGTGTTTTGATGACTGTAGTTACTCTGTGCCTTTAGGGACTCTGGAAAAGCTTGAGGATCCAATGTGAGACAAGCAAAATTGACGGAAGAGTCACACAGTGCGTAAGGGTGCAAAAAAGTTCTAAATCCCAGATAGAATTCTCTTGTCCTATCTGTGTTTGATATGACTCTCATAGTAAATGCAAGATTCCACAAATGAATTCAACGAGTTTTCCAAAACAAATAATATACTTGCTCAAATTAAAAGTGAATTCCCTGGGACTTCCGTGTGGTGAATCTAGGTCTGTTTTGTCACGACTTAAAATGTAGTCACTGTAAACATGTGAGTATAGGTAACATGGGCCTTTGCTTAATAGTGCTTGTTTAATATATACCATAGCTAGTGGTATATATTATTTATTTATTTTTTTTTTTTATTTTTGCAACCTCAAAACCTCAATGAGTAGTCTTCTATGTACAAAAAGTTTCAGTTTAATTCAGTCCTTACATTATACAGTCTGCAAAAAAAAAAAAAAGAAAGAAAGAAAGAAAAAGAAAAACATCTTTTTTTTCTTAAGGAAAAGTTCTCCAGACTTTCTTTCGCTCCCGTTAAATCAAGTCTCTGCTTTTTTCTTTTTTATTCATTCAACAGACTATTGCTCCCAATTACAATTAAACAACATGATTCTTTACTTGTCTTTGTCCATTAATGACATATAAGTTACTTTAGAGTCAAGACAATGACTTAATGCATCACTCTGAATCTAGCGCTCTGCACGCTGGACATAGTATGCATATTAAAGATAGATAGATAGATAGATAGATAGATATGGTAGATAGATATGGTAGATAGAGCATGAAAGCGAGAGAGAGAAATGTTTTGAATGCCACTTTTTAAGAGAATAATCGACAATCTAGAGAACATGCAGAAGGAAAGGATGGAGAGGGGTCTTGAAACCATATCTTATGGTAAAAATCATTCAGCTTGATGAAAATAATTTTCTGATGCTGGAGGATGATACTCTCAAATATTTAGAAGACTTTCTTTTAAGAGTACATTTGTCCCATTCGCACCGACACGGATGGACCTTGAGGGTATTATGTTAAGCAAAATAGGCTAGACAGAGAAAGATAAACACTGTATGATTTCACTCATATGTGGAACATAAACACATATACAAAGAGAACAATTTAGTGGTTACCAGGCGGAAGATGGGTAGGAGGTGGGCACAAAGGATGAAGGGACACACCTATATGGTGACTGACAAATAATAACGTACAACTGAAATTTCAGTGTGGTAAATTATCATAACCTCAATTTAAAAAAAATAAAATAAAATACAAAATAAAAATAAATTTAAAAAGAGTACATTTGTTCTATGTCTCAGAGGCAAGAACTAGTACAAATGGGTAGAAGGCACAGAATGAGCTTCATGAAAAAATGTTCTATCAAATTCTGTGCATAAGTTGAAAGAATCCTACAGAGTAAAGAAATGGGTTCCCAAGTGAATGTTTTCAAACAGACACTTCATAACCCCACCTAAGAAGCCAGAGTCGATAGTTATCTTGTTTGGGAGGTGGATGGAAGAGTTTCAAGATGCATTCTAACTTTCTGATCTATGACATCTATATTCATGTGTCAATTATCTTGTCTATCAAAACTTTTGCTCACTAATTTTCACTCCAAAATGGATCACACAAAACAATTCGTTTTATTTGTTGATTTTAAGTCCTCTGTGGTAACAATTATAAGCCCTCAGAAAATTTTTCAATAATTACGTGTGTCCAAAATATGGATGAGGAATTTTGTTTTTTCTCAGGTGTTATTGGGATTATAAAAATTAGGAAATTAAAGATGACTTGAAAGTGATGGAAGAAAATAATACAGTTGCAGTGTGAGACATTGACATGAAGAGATTCGGATTTGACAGTTACCTGTATCAACTAATTAAAAGAAAATGTTTCTTAAGAGTTTTTTGGAGGAAGAAGTGACAAGCAATTCTTTTATGTGGAAACTTTACTTAAGCTCCTTAAATGCAAACTCTTCCAGAACCCAGGTGAGT
The DNA here is from genome assembly GCF_041296265.1 of Equus caballus. Lineage (NCBI taxonomy): Eukaryota > Metazoa > Chordata > Mammalia > Perissodactyla > Equidae > Equus > Equus caballus. The sequence goes on along the minus strand of NC_091692.1, from coordinate 9,241,019 downwards.
GGCCTTGTGGGACATTTGGTCCTGTCCAAAATGTCCACGAGACATTTTGTCCATAAGACATTTGGTGCGTGCCAAAAGGTCCTTTATATTTGGTCCTGTCCAAAATGTCCATGAGCATATTTGGTCCATGCCAAATGATTTTAGACAAGAACAAATATCAAGGTCCTTTTGGTATGGACTCAATGTCTCCGGGGATGTTTTGGACAGGACAAAATATGACCAGATATCAAGAACCTTGTGGCATGGCCCAAATGTCTTATGGACATTTTGGACAGGACCAAATGTGTCCCAATTATGAGTGGATGTGTCTTTAAGATTCACACATATATCGTAGGATTTTTAAAATATTTCATCTTAGGTGATCCAGAATTCAAGGGTCCAAATGACTTAGAATCACGTGGATAATAATATAGTTACTTTGTATTTATTTTATTTTCCATTATTAAAATATTACATGATATTATTATAAGTGATTTGTGTTGGGTTTTAATTAGAAGCAAACTTAAACAATAGTATTCTAGAAAACACTTCCCTAAATCTGTTATAGCTTTGGTGAACTGGTCAACCCCACCTAAATTAGGAAGATTTGAAAAATTATCAAATCCATCAACTTTTTAGGTAAAATCTAAGTTACATGGAATGTCTCTACAAACTATTCAAAATTGTAGGGAAAAAATGGTACCAAAAAATATGTATGTGATCACATGACTCTGTGAGCACAAGAAGGGGCAAAGGACGTGGGATTCAACAACATTTGGGAAGTCTTCTCTCACATCTTTGAATCTCCTTGCTTCCCACGTTAGAATTAAATTGGACTCTGTGAGAATTAGGTTCACGGTCTTTGCCTAATGGAGTCACTTCTGTAAAAAATCTATATCTTCCATGCTATTAAGGTGAACAGACAATCATTTCTGAAAAGAATGTACAGATTAACTGATTTAAAATTTTGCTATTGACTCACCAGGGTTTCCTCACTAAGGAGGTAAAATCAAATGAATCAGGCAAATATAGAAAGGCCGGATGACAAAAACAATGCTAAGAAATTATTAGGACAAATCTAGTTTTGTTAGGGCTGCATTTAACAGGGTAGCATTAGTGGTTTTATGTTTTTAAGCAAGGGCTAAGGTGCAATTTTATTTTTTAAAATTACCTAGAGACATATTGTTTCTGGACTATTACCTTTTTTTTTTTCTTCAGTATTTAGATCACAACTCCTAAAGGCTTAGCTATATTTTGACAGGTACTGACAAAGAATGCCATGGAATTGTGACTTGATTGTCACCTTCAGATTGTTCCAGCTGAAAAACTCAGAATGAGTGCTAGGTACTAATTAGAACTGTTATATTAGGAAAGCAAATACAATGGTGTCTAACATTAAACAAAGCACAGTTCTCACCAAAAATGGTTTCTTTTGTATGTGGGTTTGTCTATAAAACCATTTTGCATGTTAATGAAGCACAAACAATTATTGCCAGAGTAACTAGTTTCATGCAAATACAAAAATCACGTCAAAGCCCTATTGTTTGTTGTCTTATGATTTTTTAACGCTAATTTTGCACTTGATAATTTGTGATTTCATTTGTACCACAGCACACAATTAGGCTTTTATATCTGTGAAGGTGAAGGCTAGTAATGGGAAAAATAACTCCTCATGTAAAAAGTAAAAGAAATAGTCGTTTCCAGAATGAGACGATCAGATAACCTGAAATGTTGGAGAAAAGCGATGAGGCGAATTTCCATCAAGTGAAAAGGCAATATTTATGTAGCTATGTAGCTGAAAGAAGAGGAGAATCTAGACTATTTCCTATAAGAACTGGAGAGACAGAATAAATAGATAAATAGATAACGGAGAAAAGAAAAAAAAACACAGAAAGAATGGAAGACAAAATATGGGAAGCGAGCTACAAGTAAGATATAGACTTGGTCATCACAGAACTGCCAGATACTGCACGGTAAACCAGAGGTACAACTGTTAAATTAGTGTGATACAGTGGGATGCATTCACAAGTGAAAGCCCATGGAGACAACTTTGTGCCGAAACTATTTGAGCAAAGAAATGCCACCAACAGTCAGTGTGAGCACTAGTTGGGAATTCAGTAAAACCTTTGAATGCTGACTTAACTGATGGAGACTCTGCAATAGCATCAGGTGACAGTGGCAGCTTCGTGTTCTGCTAAACCAGTTTTCCTACTTGCCTCACATGAGGGCAAGGGAACTTACTCCTCATGTTTTACCTTTACGTAACAATGTGATCTTTTACCCCAAAAATGCAGATATTAATGTGATTAAACAGTTTTCACCTAGAAAAAACATGAGAGCTATTTGGTATGGTGTATTTAATTTGTTTACGCTTTTTTAAAAAACTAAAGACCAATTGGAATGACTTTGCTCAGTTTACCTCCTGCAAAGTTGATGAGAGTTCTGGATTTTCTGGTTTCTCCCACTCTTAGGCAAGGTGACATATACTGGCACAAGCTTAAATTTAATGCTACCTTAGAGGTTGTTGAATAGATCATGATGTTTAAAAGGTCAGAGTTCATTTTTCTGTTAGGATTCTGTCCTTGTTTTTGTTTACTGCAATTTAAAGCATGTAAAATTTTCGTAGCTCTCTTTCATATTATTTACAACATTAGAAATATACTTAAAAAGAATGTGTTTGTGCTATAGAATAAAAGTTTCAAAACTTTTCAACTTAACCAGCTTTGCCTTTTTTTTGCACCCCTTATTCTTGCTCTTTTTTCCCCCCTACTATTAAAAGCATTCCTCAGAGCATTAGTTTTCCAGTGGTGAATTTTTCTGTCACTAATTTTCCTGTTTATTTATATCCTTGTTACTCATTCAATATGATTATGCCTGTATATAGAAAAACATGGGACTGGCCCGGTGGCGCAGTGGTTAAGTTTGTAAGTTCTGCTTTGGCAGCCCGGGGTTCGCTGGTTCAGATCCCGGTGCGAACATGGTACTGCTTGGCATGCCATGCTGTGGTAGGCGTCCCGCATATAAAGTGGAGGAAGATGGGCATGGATGTTAGCTCAGGGCCAGTCTTCCTCAGCGAAAAGAGGAGGATTGGCAGCAGATGTTAGCTCAGGGCTAATTTTAGTCAAAAAAAAAAAATACATCTTATCCTACGGAAATATCATTAGCAAACCTTGCAACTAAGTATCTTTTATACTTAGTTGAAATATTGTACATTTTTAGATAAAGAGTTGTTTCGCAGTTATCACAGTTTGGTGACACTGTATCTTCCTATCTCTCTAAGCTTCTTCGTCCACTACTGTTTACTTAACCTAAAGAAGGAAGGAAGGAAGGAAGAAAGGAAGGGAGGGAAGTCTGGGGCAGTGTCTACGACGTTTCAATTAACTAAGGCAAAGAAAATCCCCAGGGTTTGTCTTTTAGGTATTGTTAGCACTGTTGCCTGACGTTGTGTGAACAAGATAATACATTCCTTAATGATGCAAAAATCTATAACAAATATTTACTGAATAATCATCTACATTCCATGTAAAGACTTTTTAAACTCTGTAGGAAAATAATTAAATCTGTTTTACGCTAACATGTTTTAGGCAAAAGTAAGAGTACATGTGTGCATTTAAATACATAATAAAATTGCATCCCCTTAATGTGAAAAATAATTTATATATCACATAAAAATAATTGGTGACCAGCTACAGGGTAATAATCTTGATTGTGCATTCATGATATTTCTTTTGGTGCTTTATGGTTCTACAAAAACATATTTTGAAAACTTACCTGACATCTCTTCATCCTCAGGTCCAAGTACATACCCTAAGCTTTTGTTTCTAGATGGTAAGAAAACTTACATAGTATAAAATAATTATTCAGCAGTTCAGCAGTGTTACTAAGAAGTCTAAAATATAACTGAATATTAGGGGTTAATAGTTTGGACAATCAATAGACATTTTGGAGAATGCATACTTTAATGGGCATTACATAAAATAATCATTCTTAAAAAGGGTTGGATACATTAAACATTTCAAAATCATTTTTCTTGTCAATTTAAAGTAGGCAATACATTTTTCCATAACATTTTCTAAGCCTTTAGACAAAACAGAGGTGGTTAAAGGAGTCCACTGAAAGAATTCCTATTTATTATTCATAAATCGTAAAGTGATTTTTCTGTCTCAAATTTAAAAAATGATAATATATCTGAAAGTAGAAATGCCACTTAATAAAAAGAATGCCTCCTGTTTTCCCTCTAAATTTAGCCTCCTGCTCTAAACTTGATTGTTTAATGTAGTCTAAGAAAGCCCCTACCAGCCTGGCTAAGAAAACTCGAAACCAGCACTGCACCAGCATCTCGCTTTCCGTAGATAATCCTTCCCTTCCACTACTGCTTTGCCTTCCTGAAGAGGGAGGGGTTCAGGAAATTTCTTTCAAACAATATCTCAGTTACTAAATTTCCAGTGAAGAAAATGCCATGCATAAGCTATCACCTCTTCCTCCTTCTCTTTTTTCCTGCCCACTTTCTCCTCTCCAAACTACACATATACACACACCTTATGGCACCCCCCATCTTTACCAGCCCAGATCCTGGGGAAAAACCTTCCAAACCCTCACCAGTGCCTTTTGGCCGCTATCTAGATGCCTCCATTCCGCAACTGGGATGACTAGCCCTACTGTTTTATTTATGATGCAATCAGCTGCTGTAAGAAGGTGAACAGTAACTGCTACTCCATTGCATAAAAAAGCCTTTTTAGCCCTGTGTTATAAACATTTAAAAGTCTCTCTTTTACCCTTTTAGAAAAAGCACAGCAGGAGGTAGATAGAGGTCACTGAGAGTCTCTAATTCATCTACATTTATAGTAGGTGTTGCAAGCTCTATTAGCAGAAAATGTATGACAGTCAGACCTAAGTTTAATGTTTTACTCAAGATATCTGCCTCTCTAGCTAATGCCAGAAGCTGCGCCCGTGATTGGTGGCATGCAGACACTTAGTAGCACAGGCTTCCCCTTTGGCAGGAACTATCAGTTGGAAAAACTGCTGTTAAGATAATATATTTAAGTTTCATCCCAGAAAATCCTGCTTAAGAGAGTTTTTTTTTTTTTTTCGCAAAAGCCAACACTAACAGTACACAGTGCTTTCTGTCAATATAGACGTTGACATGCGCTAAAATATTGAATGGTAACGAGACCTGTGTATGTAAATTATCTTGCAGTTCACTAGTTGAAATTGTTTTGAACTGGGCTAATAACGCTCTTCTCATTGTACCAGCAAGAGGGTCCTAAAAGTAGCTTCAGCACCAATACACCAACTCAGCCCCCCGAGAAAGCTCGGAAAGTGCCGCCCAGTGACTGGCTTCATCCTGTAATTATAATGGCTTCCTTACTGGGCCCATTTCTTCTTTGGACACTGCCATCTTGTGAGTACTAAATACATCATCAGTGAGTCTCATTCTCATGTATTACACTAATACATCATTGGAATGACAACTGCTTCTGATGATCTATTAATGCAATACATCAGAGTGAGGTGTTTGAATGGGGTATTACTCAGAAACCAGTGCCGTCTACATAAAGCCAGCCCCAAAATCCAATTCCCTTTAATTACACAGAATTCATAGCATGCTAGCAGCAGACTAAAACCACCCAAATTCTAGCATCATCAAAGAAATTATTTGCATTCTCATTAAATTATCAACAAAATCTTTCCTTTTTCTGGAAACGGATCTGCCTGGTAAGTCAGTGATTCAGACTCCATGAGCTCACCATCTCCCATGACACATGAGAATTATTTTGCAATGGTCCATGAATAAAACAAATACTCTTTTCCCTATCCTTACTACTTCATATTCTATAGTCATTAAAAAGGACATCAAATTTTCTCATCTAAAACACAATTTCTTTGGTAAACATACACATTGCATTGAATGCCCTTTGTAGTTATTAGACACCGTCTAAACATTTGTACTTCTGTGCATACTATATACAGAAAAAAGGAGAGACAAGAAAAAAGCAGCTGAATTTGCTTTAGAGTCAGTTACACTGCACTCAATAAATGCGTCATTTGTCACAAAGCTATCAGAAAGCACACCCAAACCCTCTGTTCTTCATTTCAGTATAAACACATCTACTTGTGTTTGTGTAGCTCACCATGAAATTTAAATTGTGTGATCTACTGGTCTTGGTGTTTGCGTTATGAACAGGATTTCGAAATGTCTTGAATAATCAAATTTCAAAAATCATATCCGACCTTCAGTAACACGAAATTTTTAGAAATTCGCTTTTTCACCTGTGATTTTTTTTATTCAAGTTGAAATCCCTTGAGGGTTTTCCATGGTGTTTCATAACAATAATCCAATATAATTTAAATGAAACAGGTATCAAAATTTTACAGCATTAACCTTTGAATTTTAGGTCATTTTGCTCTCCATTAAAGTTAAGACCAAACAATAAAGTAATGTCACAGAACGATGCCATGGTTACGACACAATTGATGTTCGATGGTATAACACCCTCCTACCTTTGTAACAGATTTTTCAAATAGACTATTTTGTTTAAAAAGCATTTATCTATTGTTAATGTCTTTGGAGAATTCATCTTGGGGTTTATGCTGAAGATAAATGCAGGCGTGTGAAGGTTTATGAAAAATGCCTCTGCTAGTGACATGCAGCCTGATATGAGTTACCCCAGTCCGTTTCACATGTGGGACAATCCACTGCTTGCCTTGCATTCATTATATTTTCTGTCCATGTATTTTTTCTTCCTGTTATTGAGACCCTTTGATATTACATACTCTTAAATACAAAAATGCTGACAGTAAATCTGAAAAGAATGATATACATATATATATATCATTACATTTTATGTTATATATATAATGCTATATACATAATGTAAAAAGAGGCACCTCAATATCAATTGCATACTTCAATATTGATTGTACACCTCAAATATGCATTTCATTTAAATTCAGCACAAGAATAACAGCAAATAGTCATTAAAAGCTACTTCAAGTAGAAGAAATGCTTTACAAAAATGCTGCTGACTTTTAGGGCAGGAAAATGTGTGTATGTGTGTGTGTGTCTGTGACAAAGGGAACAAGAACAATGGTAAATAATGCATGTCTTCTAGAAATGTGAATTAATCAATCTTGTTTGAATCTGTGATAAAGCTCCGTGTCACTTAAGAAATGAATATAGATATTTTTAAGCATGTGGCTCTTTTACTGGGTTTATAATTCCTCAAAACTCACAGTTCTGTTTCCCATTTGTTTTTCTCTCCTTTACTTTTAACTAAAGGTTGTCTTAGTCTCCAGATTTCCTTTATGTATATTTCTCACAATAGGACTCACAATTAGTGTGATTTCCAACTCTTGCAAATTAAAGAATTACCTTGAGACTTGCACACACCTAGTAGGGGGGTACTGTGTGGTTATGGGAAGAAGCATGCTTGTGATCTGTGGTGTTTTAGGTTTTTTTTTCTTTTCTTTAAATGGTCTTCTATAGAACTTAACAATATTTCACCCCTCTTGCAACTTTCAGGTTGGTCATCTTACAACGACTGTTCTGTACCTGGTTAGACAAACATTAAAAGCAATACCCCAGCTTGTTGGCTACACTGGGTGAATACATGGAAAGTGCCTTCTGTGCTCTGAAACAGTGTTGGAAGTGAGTTCCTAGGGACAGAGATACCCCCTGTGCAGTTTCAGGATGTCACGAGGAAGGGGAAAGATGGCTGGACTCCATCACTCTGGATGCACTGAGAGGCTGAATGAATTTGAAATATGACCAAGTCTGAATGGAAGAGTGGTCAGAAAGCCAAGAGCAATTACTTCAGCCTGCAAAATGTTTAAACGATTTACTTCACAGGACAAATGCAGAGTCTTCACGTGCTGGGAAACTCTTAAAACTATATTTGGACAAAATTTGGTGAGGCTCTTTTCACAAGCTATTGGAAAAGGGGAAGAGAAATTACTTGAGATGCCAGCAGCATTTAGTCAGGTATTTCTGAAACCCAAGCCCTTATTCTATGTCATCTTGGTTTTAGAAATTCTGATGGGTTCACGTTTTCTATCACCTTGCGAAGAGAGCTGAGGTAAGTAGCTTAATTTATAGATTGATGGAACAAACTTATTTAAAAATTCTCAGTATGTTATCATGAATCATGTAGGCCTATTAAACTAATTGCTAAGTAAATTTAAGCAGTATTACAGTAGAATTCAGTAGAACTTATCATCAATCTGAAGAGATCTTTGGTGGTCTCATGCTGCCCCCCACAGATATGTCTCAGAACATTCATTATGCCATAATTACAAAGTCTCTTTGAAGAGGCTAAAAATCCCTAGATGCCTCTCATCAATTATTTTCACCTGTTAATTCATTTTGTGTGAGGTAATAACCTCGGCATAATAACAAATGTGCAAGGACTCCGATTTTGCAATTAAAAGCAGCAGGGCTTCTATTTTGATCATACAGACTGTGACATCCATCATAGAAAACAATTTGGGCCTAGCAGGATGACAGATGCCGTTCTGATGGCTCTACTAACCAACTGCCTGTCCCAGGAAAAAAAAAAAAATGGTCGGGCTTCAGCCTGCAGCTGCAAGCTATCTGATAGCTCCTGACCAGTCAGCAGGAGAAAGCCTGCAGTGACTAAATTACTGAAAGGTAATTTGACTTCACAAAATGAGGATTTCTGAGCCATAAACGTATGCATTCCAGTGGCCGCTGTAATTTGGAAACAAATAGCCCTTTTCATTTGAAAATGACTGGAATCACTGCCAGTGCTCAGGACGTTTTGTTTCTCAGGCTTTTACATGAAAAATACAATGTAATACTCATTATTTCTGCCCCTCTTCACATCTTATTAGACACAGAAGGCAAGGTGGTTATCTCTGCTCTCTTGGGCAAAATCTACACGAGGAAATTTTCTTTTCCCCAACCTCGGGACAGGTGCCTAAATAAGAGAAGAGTGCTCATTTTTGTCTTTTACTTTGTATTAAGCCAGAGCTCTCTCTCAGAATGGGATCCCACTCTCCCAGCTTGTCTGAAAGACACACACCCCTCACCTGACCACACCACAGTGACGAAGCTGATTACCTGCACATCCTAGCTGAGAAAAAGCGAATTGGGTGCCAAGAGATGCAGATGAAAGGTTTCTGCCCTTATTTTTAAAATCGTAATATTTAAAAAGATTTCATAAAACACAACGTGCCTTCCCTTTTCACTTAGAAATTACAGTATTTGGAATCTTACTCTAGCCTTCGTTAGAATAACTGCGGTCTTTTTTGAAACACAGGCTATGATACTATTCCCAGCTTTGAAAAGGAAATCACGCAAGTGTGCAAATAAGTTTTGGCTAATTGAAAATATAAACATTTTCATTATTATCTTTGATAGGAAAAGATCCCAGTAGAAATTGAAAGGTTTGGTGTATCTTTGTTTCTCTTGCAAAACTAAACTCAAGGAATAGATTATAAAATGTAGGCCACTGAGTACAATAAAAGCAGATATGAAATGCAAATGAAAACCATATTATTGGAAATTGCTGTGTTTTTAGGATTATGTGTTCAGATTTCTTCTGTGTGAATCAGGACAACAAAGGATGAGGGAAAGACAAAAGGTTAAGCACAGGATGAACTTTCTCAGCTGCCATAAACCTTAAGACAAGAAGATCGTCCTGTTTATGATATTAACAGACGATAATGCTCACATGGTGCACTTTGCACCCACATTCCTTGCAGGCAAACAAAGAAGGGCACTCCGTTTCTTGGGAAAAATCTACTGTTTCTAAGTCCATTGTATCAGACTTATAAACCCTGTCAGCAAGAAGGAAGAATAGATGATAGAAGCAGGGACGTGCTGCTGGAGAAACAGAGCTGGCAGGGAAGTGATTCTGCTGTCAGCACTCCAATCGGGATTCCTCCTAAACCTTTGGAAGGTAGTGCAGGGTTGGACATGGGTCTCCTTTGACTTTTAGTAGCGTGATCCTTTCACATTCACTATTAAGAAATCCTTTAAACTTGTGCAAAATACCGCTGCATAAGGGCAAAAGTCTCTGTGAGCACTGGGAAGTTGTAATGCACAAGTTCTTTTCATCAGGTAGCACAATGGAAAATCCAACGAAAGAGACACATTAGAACGACGAAATTGCAATTACCCATCCGAGATCTCCTTTAATGCGATGCCAGGAGGACTTGCCCTTTATGCACATGCTCTAACTGTAACTAATGCTCAGTAGCCATCAACAAATTATGACTCGTGACACTTTTGCTGCCACAGTATTAAGCCCAAAGTCCAATGGAGAAAATATATGGTTTTTATTACAAAATTGTTCTTGTTTACAATTCTAATATCCTCTTCATTATCTGCTTTTCCAGACATTTTAGGCAGTTCGGAAGACCTGGGGCAGCACTGGTCCTGTCATAAAGAGAAATTAATGTTGTTAAAGTTGGCCTAGCTGCCCTCTGGGACAGCAGAAGATGTGGAAATATAAGGCTCTGTTTTTAAAATGAAAATGATTAAAGGCACGGACACCTTCCTCTTGGAGCAGCCACTAAAACTTTTAATAAAATATGTGAGCACATACACATAAAGGCTTCTTTTCTTTTCCTTTCTACAAGTCATCATCTTCATCATCTTCTCTCTCTCTCTCAAATCCAACTTTGTTCTATAAGAAACAGCTTGCTTTAAAGACTAATAAGCGTAAAAATGACCTCATCATTATAAAGAACACATTTGTTTCATTCCGCAGTAGCTCACTCAATAAGGACTGGGCACAGAGAAGCCAGGAGCGCTTTCTCCAAATAGTCAGTAAGCTAATTATGAGCACTCTTTAACAGGTAGTCTTTACAGCCACTGACAGGCTTAATCCAGCCTCTCGAAAACACTTCAGAACAGCCTAGCAGCCGCCACTACTGGAGGTGTGCACCCAGCTTGCATCTTTCAGGCTTGCAAGACGGAGTGTTATCAGGGGGAAGGAAGCGGGGAAGAAACAGTAAGCCAGTGGAGGTTACTAGGAAACCTTTTAGAGGGAGCCTACCTAAAGTATCTTGAACAAAATGGTTCATACATCAGGAGAAAAATGGCAGGAAATAACTCAAAGGAAGAGAGCATAACCTTTGCCATCCAAGGGCTAAAGAACAGCAGTCACGATTTCACCTCCCTGATCCTCCAAACCTTAGTCATTTCATGTGGTTAAGTGAAGACTCTCCACCAAGAGCTTGAGAACTCACACCCCCATGCTGTTAATGCTTTAATTTTATTATTTTATTTCAAGAAGTTTTGCGTTTCCACCATTTTTCTTTTTTTTTCTTTCTTCCTTCCTTCCTTTTTTGCTTTCTGATTTCTGATTTTTTTCTGATTTCTTTTTAATTCGTCCTACTTGCCAGCATTCAGCTCAGACACAAATTTGTAATTATGGACGTATGGGAGCAAGAAAAGTTCTACTATATCCTTAAATTGTTTTCACTGTTTCACTGTTTGGTTGGTTATTCACAAGAGTTAACGTAGTGTTCTTACAAATATAAAATGACTGGAGGAGGACAGTCAAAGGTCACTGAGGGTCATCATCTGCAATGCACACTTTTCTGGTTCAGATAATTTCATCAAATGACTGCTCCGCAAACAGGCTCAGCCGACTTGAATCATTCATTCTCATATTTTCGTGTAGAATCTTATAGAAGCCACGTGCAACCACAAATCAGGATCATTTCAACAGTGTTTGAAGAATATCACAACGTTGTTCCATTAAGCAGCCTGAGCATCCAAAAGACAGCTGTATTGTCATGAAACTCTCCCTCTGCTCTTTCTTCAGTCTGCACTTATTTCCTCCCATGAGTTTAGGTTTTGTTTTCTCTCCTGGTTCCTTGTTCTGGGCCGCCTGTACAGACAGATGGAGAAAACATTTGCCCACACACACAGTAATTCGAGGGGTGCCAGCCGCCACAAACTGCCGCTATAGCCGCCCTTCCTCTCCGGGGGCCCGATACAAGGTGTCTGAAATTCCACAATTAGATGTCCTGTCCTTTGAACTTTGAAGGTTCTCTAGACTTCAGGAGTCACCTAATTAAATTTTAATACCCTTAAGTATAAACACCTTAGCTGAAACAGCTAATACCTTGTTGGAGATTAGTTGGCAAGTGGCTTTAAAGAAATCTAGCTCTGGGATAATCGTAGCAATAACATCCACGTTACTGAGACCCTGCTCTGTCCCAGTCGCTGCTCTAACTTATTTTACGCGGTTGAACTTATTTAAGCACCATAGCAGCTCTTTGTAAATGAGGAAACCAAGGCACAGAGAGGGTAAGCTGCACAGCTGCCAAGGACTGAACACGCCATACCCACACGTTCTGGCCCCAAATTTTACATTCTCAGTGAGACACACTGTACAATTAAATTCAAAACCACAATTAAAAAGGGAAGAGAGATGTCATTCGAAGGAAAGCGCACTTAAAGATGAGGCTCCAGAATCATGCTGCTTTGTTCTACCCCTGCAAAAGGCCCCTGGCATGACTACAACACCTCTTAGACATGGATTGCATAATATCAAGCCATCAATATCTATTCTTCGCCAGACATTTCTCCAGCAACTCCTACAGCATTTTGCTTGTTTGACCCTGCTTTGCTGTAGCCATTTCCTGAGAAGTTATGCATCTACTCTCATTAAGATGCCAACACACATGTAGAAGGAGGCTGGCCAAGTATGAAAAAGGACCTGCTGCTGAGTCTGTGGTTTCCTTATACACAATATTTGTCTCCTTCACCCCAAGTTATGGTTCAAGTCTAAACTTTCATATACACGTGCTTAATTATGGGATAAATTACACCAACTAAAAGGTGAAAAGTAGTGCATATTCTTAGTGGATGTACAGTACTCTCATTGTTCACATTGAACAACAGTATAAGAATATACACATTCAGTTGAGCATCTTGGTCTTATCCCAAGTTACAAAAAAGAAAGCAATTACTTCTTATTGAATTCAATTAATATAAATTCATGATTATATGTAATGAGAAATCAATGCCAGAGATTACTGGTAAAAATTAAAACTTGTCAGCTTGTTGAGTGATTCACTTTATATAAATATACATTTTATATATATATATATATATATAAAATCTTATTTTTTATCAACAACCAAATGAGTAAAATGCTATGCATGTGGACACTTAATAAATGTCAGGTCATAATCCCCAAGTGGAATACTGCATCTGGCAAAGAAAGAGCAATGGAGAAAGTTGTCCATGGTTAAAATCCTGGCACTTCTTCATGAAGGCTTACTGACCATGACAAAGTTTCTTCAATTTCTCTGCTTGTCTATGTTCCTTTTTTTGGTTGTTATTTTCTTTTTACTCCAGTCATCATGCAGTTTATTAGATTCCCAGAATTTATTAATCTTAGAACAATTGGTTTGTACCCTTTGACCAACATCTTCCCATTTCCCACACCCCCTGTCCATAGATACCACCATTTTGCTGTCTGTTTGTATAAGGTTGGCTTTCTCTAGATGCCACATATAATGTATTTTCTCATCAGTCAAATAAGACAAAAAGTAATTCCTACTTCATAGGATTATTGTGAAGTATAAGAGAGGTGTATTTTTTTGACATATAAGGTAAGTATTTGTCACGTGGTAGAAATACACTAAATATTTGTTGATATATTTGGGTGCTTTTTTTCTTTGATTCTGCCTGGTACAGGTAATCATTTTAAATTTGCAATTTCAGTTATTCTGTATCTCAGATAAGTTTGTTTTCTATATTTAAGATTAGTACTTTTTATGTAATTTTATTTTTGGAAAACTAAATAATTAAGTATACATTTTGTACATTTTCCTTTTCTTCCATATCACTGACCTTAAGCATCTTATGAGTTTCTTTTGCTTCCCTCTGTCCTGAGGGAGAGCTTTTAAACTTCCTCCTTATAACTCTAATTCAGATTTCTGCAAGCCTCACCAAGACAAAAGGTAAGAAGATCCGAATTAGAAAAATGAGGAATGAAGGTGGAGACATTACTACTGACCTTATAGAAACAAGCAGGTTAGAAGGGAATTCTATGAACAATTGTATGCCAACATATTAGATAACCTAGATGAAAGAATAAATTTCTAGAAAGACACAAATATTGAGACTGGCTCAAGAAGAAATAAAATTCTGAATAGACCTATAACAAGTAGAGAGAGAAAATGAATCCAAAAAGACGAAATTCCAACAATGAAAAGTCCAGGACCAGATGGCTTTACTGGTGAATTCCACCACGTGCTTAAAGATAATTAACTCATATACTTCACAAGTTCTTCCAAAAAAATGCAGAGAAGAGAACACTTCTCAACTCATTCTGTTACTCTGATAATATTGACAAAGTCATCACAAGAAGAGAAAACTAGAAACCAATATTCTTTATGAAGATACATGCAGAAATCCTTAGTAAAATACTATCTAACTGAATCTGGCAATATATAAAAAGGATTATACACCATGATAAAGTTGGATTTATTCTGGGAGTGCAAGATTTATTGTATCTATGAAAATCAATCCATATACCACGTTAATAGACAAAAGGATGGATCATCTCAAAAGAGGGAGAAAGAAAATTCAACAAACTAGATAGAGACATGAATATCTTCAAAATGATAGAAGACATCTTCCAAAAATGTACATCAACATCATATTTAATGGCGAAAGACTGAAAACAATTCCCTCAAGATGAGGAATAAGACAAAAAGGTCCATTTTCATCATTTCTATTCAACATTGTACTGGAGGTTCTAGCCGAGGTAATTAGGTAAGAAAAAGAAATAAAATGGGCCCAGATTGAAAATGAAGAATTAAAACTATCTCTATTTGCAAATGGCATAATCTTGTAATATAGACAACCCTGAATTATCAAAAAAAAATGCCAGTAGAGTTAATAAACAAGTTCAGCTAGTTTGCAGGAGAAAAGATCAATATAGAAAATATAGTTCTATTTCTATGCATTGGCAATAAACAATCTATAAATGAAATTAAGGAAACAATTCTATTTACAATGGCAACAAAAAAATAAAATCCCTATGAATGATGTATCAAAAAAACATAAGACTTATAGACTGAAAAGGGCAAAATTTCATTGAAATAAATTAGGAAGACCTAAACAAATGGAGAAACATTCATAGATTGGAAGACTTACCATTATTAAGATGGCAATACTCCCCAAATTGATATATAGATTCAACAATCCCTGTCAAAATTTCAGTTGCTTTTTCTGCAAAAATTGACGTTTGTCCTAAAATTATTACAGAAATTTAAGAGACCCAGAATAGCCAAAATAACCTCACAAAAGGAGAAAGTTGGAGGAGTCTTACTTTCTGATTTCAAATCTTACCAAAAAGCTAAAATAATCGATACTGTGTGATGCTGGCATAAGGATCGAAATATAGATCAATGGAATAGAATTGAGAGTCCTGATATGAATTCATACCTCTAAGGATATTTGATCTCCTACAAGAATACCATGATAACGTAATGAGAAAAGAATACTACTGTCAACAAATAGTGTCGGGGCAAGTGAATATGTACATGCAAAGGAATAAGGAACTGTAGAGTGCTGGTTCTTACTTTGGCTAAGAGCACTTCCTTCCGCTTGCAATGTAGTTTGTATAAGTGGCAAATTCTGACCTGGTTTTGCATCCATAAGAAATTACTATCAACTTTCATTACGTTCTTTGGTCATAAACAGAAGTGAAAATCTTTTTTTTTTTTTTTTTTTTTTTGAAGATTTTATTTTTTCCTTTTTCTCCCCAAAGCCCCCTGGTACATAGTTGTGTATTCTTCGTTGTGGGTTCCTCTAGTTGTGGCGTGTGGGACGCTGCCTCAGCGTGGTCTGACGAGCAGTGCCATGTCCGCGCCCAGGATTCGAACTGAGGAAACACTGGGTCGCCTGCAGCGGAGCGCGCGAACTTAACCACTCGGCCACGGGGCCAGCCCCCAGAAGTGAAAATCTTTTCGTTCTCTCTCCTGTGCACGACGGGAGGGCGGAGACCTGTAGTGTATGTTGTAAAATGTATGCTCTACCACACGGCAACATTTCAGGGCGGCACCAGTAATGTGGCCATCAGGAACACACCATCATCCCAAATATGTATTTCTTTCTTAGACAGAAATGGCAAAATTATAGCCTATCTAACAAATATCCATTCTTCCTTTCTTCATAATTAACATAACCCTGATTTCCTGGGTTCCAGCAAAAACATATATTTTTAACCTGCCTTGCAGCTAGGTATAGTCACAAGATCCAGTTCCGGACAACAAGATATAACTGGAAGCCACCTGAGAATTTTGCAATAAATGTGACTCCTTTACCCTTGTTCTGACTGGAACGGAGAAGTGAAGACCAGAGTTTCAGTATCTACTTTGCGATGACAAAGTCATGTAAGGGAAAGGCCAGGGGAATCCTGGATCTCATCCCCTAACATCCATGAACCCCTGAACCAAGATCAATAGGCAGACATTCTCAGTTACAGGGGAAAAACAAAGATTCAGTTTTATTATGCTGTTATATTGGGGTCTCCTTTACCTGCAACTAAATGTAATTTTTAACGGATACATCAACTAATGAAACATAACTGGTAAATGCCATTAATTCTGCTCTTCCATTGCAAGCTGTTTATTTTTCCTGGCATTACTTGAATAATTTTCGTATGCACCACATTTTAAAAAATCTTGATTTAAGATTTGCTCTCATATTATTAAAATGCAACTTTATTTTTTAAATAAGAGATAACGGAAAGATGTCATACCATTTCCTAAGAGAGATGTACATTAACAAAGGGAAGTTCATAACAACGTTGACAGTAAATTGTACTCACTGGTTTAGCACACACTCAAATAAATAGTGAAATACGCATAGTGACTCAGACTTTCTTGCTAGTATAATTAATGTACACACATAAAAATGCTAAAGAAAATCAAAATCTACAACACCAACATCCTAGGACCTCAATGATTTGACAACAGTGCTAATTTTCAGAAAGATGACACTGTGGGATAGGAATTAACCTTCTTCACTTAAGCATCAGGCTCAGTCCTCATTAGCTTGATGTCTGGATCTCCAAGGGGCTAAAATATTTAAACGAGTGTTATCTGTACACGTGTTACTTTAAAACACCAACCAGTAGCCCTATGCATCTATTTATTCAATAAGTATTCATCAAAAGCCTACATGTGCTAGAGATTCCTTGGCTTGGAGCCAAGTATCAGAGATAATTAAAACATACTTGCCTCTGCCTTCATTGGGCTTACACTATAAGGTTATACAATTAGAGGATCCAGAAATATATACAAAAATTACAAAAAATGCCATGATATGAAAACCTAAATATTTCTATTATAGGTTTCTGTTACAAAAAAACAAAAAAACAAGAAAATGTTGGGGGAAACTCTTGGCTACAATGATCAGATAAAGTGCCTCTGAGAAGGGGCATTTAAACTGAGAGCTGAATTTGACAAGAGCTGGGGAAGGGTAGATATGACGTACATTGTGGTAACATTTCCAAGAAGAAGAAACAGAAAAAAGACAGTGCTTCTCTGAGTATAAAGGAGAATGACTGGAAATGCAGTAGATAGGGCCCTATCGTGGGAGATCTTATACGCCATGTTAAGGGTTATTCTAATTAGATAGAAAGTTATTCATATCAGTTAAAGATGCTTTTGATTAAAAGTAACAGAAAGCCTAGGTATCAATAGCTTGAACCATTTTTATTTATGTCAATAAAAGTCTGGAGGTCAGTTGTTCCAAGATTAATTCAGTGGCAGAAAGACATCACCAAGGGTCTAGCTGTGTCCAACCTTCCATTTTCCATCCCTGGAGATCTGGCATTTTGTTTTTATCTTTCTTGCTTCACCATCACAATAGATAAGCAGCTGTCCTCACGCTTGGATCCTAACAGGAAGGAAAGGGCTAGACCCAAATGCTTTCTCCCTTAGGGCTATCTTTTTCTGCTGTAAATCACACACTCCCAGTGCCCTTGCAATTATTTGTTTCAATAATGAAATTTAGGTTTGAGTTAGCGCCAGTGCTCAGACAAAAGCCAAATGCATGAATGTCTGTAGAGATGGTCAAAGTTTTTCACCCAACTTTCCTGTTTGAAACACAAATTTTAAGGATTAGGGTAATTTTAGGAAAAAGTAAAAGTGAAGCTGCTAAAAGCCAGGAGTAGAGATCAAAGATGTGATCACAATAACGTGTCATTCTTTACAGAGATTCCTGGAATTTCAGTGCTGTCTCCTAGTGTTTTGTTAACGGAAATGTAGGAGGGGTCCTATTGAGGGCTTTCCTTGGTTTTTCTCTCCCATTCTTAATCTCAGTTCTATCTAGTTACCTTACGTGAGGGATGAATATTTTACCAGTATTATTCACAGCCCTAGCTTTGAATTATATAATTCAGAATAATGTCTAGAGTTTATCAAATTCCTTTGTGATTACTGACGCCAAAATACTCCTCTGAAATCTTTAGGACCTCTAATAATATTTCTGGCACTTCATTTTTTAACAAATAGCAAGTTTTTTTGAAAACCAACAATTTATCTTAATGTGTCAAGTTCATCAAACTCCGACTTCTCTAAAGTTTTGATTAATTTTTAATCTGTGAAAATCTGTGTGCATTAAAAAACAGGATTCATTTGGCTTGAATTCATTTTCCCCTCTAATAGGGCATCCTTATTAAAGTAACTGTGAATTATCTGCTTTCTCTTTTTGCTTAAAGGAATTACAGCCTTAGTTTTCAAAACTGCAACTCCAGATAAAGCCATTAAATGTCGAAACCACCACTTCAGAATATTCAGTGTTTTCCATGAGAAGTCTCATAGCTAGTTGGTTCATAATTCCCATGTATATTGAAATATACCAAAAGAGGGCTTTCGTCCACGTCACTTTTTCCTAGGTTTTTAAAATGTGCAAAGGTAGTTTGCACCCTATATTCCAGGATGTTCCAAATAAGTCAGAGTTGCATCTGGAATGATACTTGGAGCACATGATTCAGGGGAAACTTTACCCCCTCATTATTCAAATCATTGGAAATGGCTCATGTGATGTCATCAGCTGTCAAGAGAACTTAGTATAAATAGAACTTCCATCTGCAGACGTCTATCTGGCCTCATTTTAATTGCAACATCAACCCATTTGCAGCATATTTCAGAGGGGAAGTAGACATTTAAACTTTGATTCTACCATTCTGAACGGTGTGCTCCTGGCCAAGATGAATTGGAAAAGAAGGGTTATGAGCCTAAAGAACAGATAAATATGGGCTTGAACCAAACCTATTGTTCGAAGAGGAACAAGAGTTTGCCATCGGGAATAAAGTGTTTCCATTAAGACCTTGTGAAAGGCAAGGGAAGGGCAAGGAGAGGAAAATTTTGATCCTCCTGTAGCTTTCACTAAATATAATCTCAACCTGGCCAAGGGACTCAGAAGGGCGAATTGTCCCATGACTTTGAAATACCAATAACTTTTTTAAAATAATGAGCTTTTGCATATGGTTTGCTGTGTGTCTAATTCCTCAGCCTGAGGGCTGCTACCATTTCTGAAATGAAATATAAGAGCAAACAGTATCCCATAACCCTGAAAAGTTAGTGTATTCTAAGAAAAATAGGACACGGAATTAAAAAATGTTCATGTACCCTTGTGCTGGCTGGATTTGGAGTTGATTTCCATTAGCCTGGCTCTGATAGAATCCATGTGGATGTGGATGCTTAATAGATTTTGTTTGGTGATGGTGGTGGGGGGTGGGGGGAGTGGTTATTTCTGCAGCTGGTTTTGCTCTGAAGCCAAAAGAGTATAAAATCCTTTTAAGTAGACTCCCAGCCCCCATTTGCGATAAACATAGTAGGCTGCCTCACCAGCACCAGCAACACGTAAAGTTCAGTTTCCTTCTGCAGGGAGATAAGAGGATCTTAACGGGTGGCTCTGAGCGCTGCATTTCCTATTTCACGCTCAGTGCATACGACTTAGGTTAACTCTCTTTGTATGTCATGGATTCTTTACCATGCCCACACTGCCCTTCCCAAGACACAGCGCTTCCCTTTCCCCAAATGTGCAAAGTTAATGGCCTTAAACCAAATCGAAAGTTTAAATTTAGTAACCAAGTGTGTGAATATTTAACTGGTTTTATCTAAACGATTAATTTCTGGTGTCTCTATGTAAATGGTACTGTACTCCAGCAGTTTGGGGCAATAGAATGCCTAGATTTGCAATTCAATTCTGTAATTCAAGATACAGTTGTCAGTGGTATCACATAACACATAGTGATGGCCCAAATATGAACGAGTGTCCTGTGATATAAGATGACATTCTTATGCAAGATGTTCTTCCTGCTGGAGATGCATTTGCCATGCACACTGAAGGATCTCTGTCTTTTTTAAGCCTTTGATAAGTAAAGGGGATGCCTTTTATTGATCAAAATTATAGAGATAATGTATTTCACCCTATGTCACTAGACGCTATAATTGCAGAGTGGCATTTCTTGCTCCTAAATTATCATCTCTGCACTTAATAGTTTATGGACAAGAGCATTTACTTTTTATCAAAAATTTAATTTAATAAATATGATTAATATATATAAATTTGATTTAAAAAATCTAACAGTGCAGTAGGATGTACAGTAAGAAATATAAAATTCTAGCTCTTCTTCTTTGACTCTGAGAACTCCTTCCTGGAAGTAATTCTGTGAGCATTTCCTTGTGTATCTCCAAGATATCTTCATGCATATATGCACGCCCCACACCCATATATAAAAACACTATTATATTCCCACATGCACACATGCGTGCGTTCTGCTTTTTTCACTTAATAATGTATAAGCACATACAGTCATACAATCTATATCATTAGTTTTGGTGCCTACTTAGCATCCTATGAATTTATCACATTTTAAGTAAATGCCCCTCTGTTGATTGTTTTACATTGATATTACAAAGAATCCTGCCATGGGCATTTGTGACATGTATCTTTGTGCTCATGGGTAAACGTATCTGTAAGCTAAATTTCTAAAAATTTATTCTAAAAGTTGAAATGATGAATTAGGAATCCAAGGAAATATGGCAAGATTTTACTTGCTACAGTTTTTATTTCTCTTATATTTCAAATTCATAATATACTGATTTCCCATCTAAACTTTGGAACCCATTGAGTTAGTCTGAATACAAGGGCCAAAAGAAATAATACTAACTTGAGTAAAAAGATACAGGAATACTTTTTATTTTTTCAATTCTCATATCACTACAATTAAATTTAACTCATCCCATAGGCCACAAATTAAAATAATGCATCATTCATAAATACATGATGCCCTAACCCATTATTTTCCAAAACATGAAAGACAGCAGGCTTTATTCTTGTCTTTGGATTCAGGCTTTATACATTTTTGGACGTCAATGAAGTGGCATTTCTTCAAGCCTGAGTTCTTTGTATTTCTCTTCCCTCCGTTCTCATCTAATTGAAAACTAAAGCTCTATAGTTACAAAGTGTTTGCATTCCCCAACAATATCCGTAGACTGATTTTGTAACTAACTTACAACCTTTTATTTTGTGACTTTCCAGGAAGTGAGAATAAGAACAAGGCAAGTATTCCTGGTATATATCAAGCCCTGGGTCATTCATTCCAGGCCACAAAGTCTGCATATGAATGTAAAAGAAAAATTGCACTGGACCAGCCAAACAGGCAAGGAAGGCTTCATTTAGTCAAGACTATTGTTATAGAGGAGTCTACTGCAGTAGGAGAGAGAGACTGAACTCAACTCTGCTGAAACAAACGGTGAGGAGATATTTAAGCACTAGAGTGAGCTAATGGAAAAGTGCTGGAGGAATGTAGCGGGCAGGTTCCTCAATGTTTTCGAATTGTCGCCCATGGAAGTTAGGCTCCTACATTCCCAAGGAGAGACCGGGCTCTAACTTTCTTGATGATTACCTCTCAGAAGGATGGTTCCCAGGTCCTTGAGAAAGACAATCCTGGGTTATAGAAGATTTACACCTCTATCAATGGTGGAAAATACTTACAAGGAACTCCACTTGAACAAATTATATTCTGAACTTTTATGAACTTCTGTAATTGGAAAGAAGAGTTTCCTAGAAGGAAAGTACTTCAAAGCAAGTTAGATTTATTCATTGTTTGATTTATGTCAGTACAGAAAATATGTTGTGTTTTTCACCAGGATTATATATTGACAAAAAATTATTTTCCTATGATTAAACACGAATGCCACAAACAATTCTATAAAGAAAGAAATTTTAGTTTTGTGAAACTATATCATTAAAAGATACACTGGTGCCAGATTTCTCTTATGTTTTATCTAATTATAACTTTGAAAAATAATTAATAGTTTGGGATTTCAGATGCTTTGGAGTATCTAAAAAATGTCTTGAACAATCTAGTCTATTTCCAGCAAAACTTAAATTTCTAAGGAAAAAAGGAAACATGGAAGGCTTTCATTATGAGAAACAAAACACATTATGGAAACGTTTGTCTCGCCACAAATAAGCGACCTAGGGTATCACTGGGTAGGACTCGATGATCACACTTCTTCAAAACTTTAAAACTCTTCCAAAATCCAGCCTCCCAAACAGGCTTACAAAAATTCATTTTGTTAGTAAGCTCATACTGCCTCTGAGAGCACTGATATCAGGAAATTTGGACCATGGAATGTCATAGAAAATAAAAGCACGAATTTGCCATGAGTGTGGGAAGTAAGCATACACCCTCTACAACAGCTTTTAATGCCTATGTCATTTTTTCTCTTTTGTTTTACTGTGTAATTTTGTATTTTATGCAGTAATTTACCCAATTGTTAATCTTGCAAATTGGTTTTGAAATGTCCAGTCTTTCACTGGAATCTGAGAATGCAAGTTGTAATGGCTTCTTGAAGTGTTTGGAGAAAAAGAACCACTCTGCTGGTTGTCTATGAGAATAGTATTTGACATTCTTCTACATAAAGATGCTTGACCATATTCACATTTTTTCCTGAAGATGAATAAGCCCATTTGGGAGAACTTAGCAGCACAGTTGAACCATTTTGTGGTTTATTATCATATGAAAATATTGCAGGCGCTATATGAAGAGGTTATAAATGGCACATGCAGAGTAGACCACCTTGTCGTGACAGAGGTTAAGTCAAGTCCACCCAATCAACGCCAAAATTTAAAGCAGAAGCCTCTGTTGTAATAGATGTGGCATATAAATATATTTTAGTTTGCTTATTCAACATCAGCCTTATTAAAATATTACATCCAAGTCATCAAGAGCAAATACTAGACATGTGAATTGCAAATGGCCATGGTGAATAATACATTTTTGCATTGAAAAATATCTTTAGAATGAGGCTTCAATAACTGTAGGTCATCTTAACTATAACCCCGTCATGTTCCACTTGGTTTTGGGGAAGGATGTGTTTTAGTATACATCAGAACTGTGTACTCTGAAATGTAATATGAACTGATGAGAGACTGTCTAACATAAACATTAGCCTCAAAGGTGACTTGTATGAATTTTTGACTTCATGTTTGAATAATGTGAAAAATCCTTTTCAGTCTCATTCCCCTAATAATTTTCAAATTAAGTTTCCTCATCCTAGCTACATAGCACCCGGGTTCCTTTCTGGAAATGCAGGTTCTGATCATTCAAAATTCTGTGTGTGTATGTGTGCACAGCTTTCATTGGAAGGCCAGCTAGTTCTGTGAAGGTTTTCAATTACATGATTTCAAACTCAGGGACATAATACTTTGTATCCATTTGTATTTTAAATCATTACAGATTTTTGTAATATTATTTCCAATTTCATTTTATCCTTAATTTCCATGGATGAGTTTTAGCTCTAAGTCTGAATAAACTATGAAAAACCTCGTTACATCTGATGATAGCATTTAAAATTTGCAATAATAATAATAATAATTTTACTATGGTGTACACCAGGCTGCCTCTGATTTCCATGTCATTGTTTTTCCATTTTGGGATTAGTAGCATCATTTTCTATCTCTGCCACTTCATGATCAATATATCTAATTAAAATGATCCTTTTGCAAATCAGATTCACATCTAATACTTGTAAAATAACAAGTCAGTCATAAAATATAAGATGTTTTGTCCTTCATAATGTAATAAACACTGAACCAGGAACTGGGCATAGAAATGAAAAAGAAATAAACAAACTAACCGTTTTAACAATGAGGTAAATGATATGCTAGAGATATGAGCAAAGTACTGTGAAATCACAGTGTGGAGATCATTGTAAGTATTATAAAAACATCAACTGTCTGCTTTATCATCAAGATATCTTCTGGCAAAGGATTTTAATTGATCTTCCCAATCCTCAACTGACAACAAATCTTTCTCCAGCTGAGTTTTAAGTTCACTGAGAGAGACGAACATATCAGTAGACAATAGCAAAATTCCACCTTTATTACTGAAAAATGCTGAATTTGAGGATATATCTTAAGTGTGCAGTAACAATGATCATTTTAATCCTGAACTTTAAAATTAGATGCATGCCTTCATCTAGTCCCAGGAAGAGAAAAACTGCCCGATTATGTGGTGGCCTCATGTGTAAAACCTTACGGCATGGGTGAGTTCTCAGAAAAAAGTGGAGCAAATGGCTGAGCAGCACATGTTAGTTCTTCCCCCAAACTCATCACTCAAATAATTTATTCTACCACCTTGAAAGGAATAGGGATGCAGCTGATGACCTAGAGAACAGCATTCCTTGTGGAAACTATAGCAGTAGGGAAAACAACGTGCCCTGTTAAAAACAAGACAACTGGCCCAAAAATGGAGTCACTTATGCTAAGCCCCATGGTACCAAATCGAGGCTTTACTGAATTACAGTTTCAGCTCTCCCAGAAACAGAATCTTAAACCAGCCAATCAGAAATCGCTTAATCAGCTAGGTCACCTGCCTGATAGACCCAGACATCCTCTACAGGAAAGTGACCTTGTCATAACCAATCCACTTTTTGGTTTCCTATAATTTCCTCTTTCCTGCTCCCTACTTGCTATAAAAGTCTTTCATTTTGCACAGCTCCTTGGAGGTTCTTTCTATCTCCTAGTTCGAATGCTGCCTCATTCATAAATCATTGAATCAAGTCAATAAGATCTTTAACGTTTACTCAGTTGAATTTGTTTTTTAACAACCCCAAACATGTATATTGAAAATCCTAAAATAGAAGCGTAATTATCTTTATCTGCAAAGCCCAGTACATCCCTATCAGCCTTTAAACATTGCCAGATAGAGGGGCAGTCCCATTATAGTTCAAGTGCCCTTCTATATTTCAGCACAAAAGTGTTATCTTTGCAATGCTACCACCCAATCTGTGCTATCAAATGCTTAAAGAGCCCTCAGCAACCTTCTACTGCCATCAGTTAAAAGTAAAAATTGGAGAAAACACGTGTTCCGCTCAAGTAAATGAAAATTCACCCGTCTTTTCTCAAAAGAGGAGAACTTGAAACTTTTCCTGACAGCAAAAATTTTTTATTCTCGCTGAGCACTGTTTAAAACTCTTCTCCAACAAAAATAACCATCCATAATTTCGTTATCTGTGCTACTGTTTTTAAAATAATAAAGTGGAGACTTAAATAAACAAAGATAAATAAAAAGCAGATGTTTGATTAAAGCCTTACATAATTCTGCAGAGCATGGGGATTTTCAGGGGCAAAGGCTGTAGCAATTCAGAAATAAAAGGTTTTGTTTTGTTCTTTATTAAAAGATATAGGTTAAAAAAAAGAAAAGAAAAAAACAGTACTCACTTACACAGTAGTCAGTGAGTATGACACTTTTGTAAATTGGATGATCTTTTAAAGGATCCAGAGAAATATCTAAGCCCTCAGGTCTACCTGACAATCATCCTCCACAAAGTTAGATCCAGTTGACTGTCCCTTCCATTCTCCACTACAGCTGTTGCATACCTTTCCGCAACTCTCCTCTCATCCTGATGCCCTTTACACTTAACACATGACCCATGTCCAGCCACATCAAAAATAAACACAGCTCAGCGTGAGCTTTCTCAAGTTCCCTCCCAACCACTTTCATCTCTTCACCTGGTCTTACATCTTTCTGGGCTTCCTACTGCTTTCCAAAATTAACATTGTAATTCTAGGCTTCCCTCCCACCTCCACGTCTTTTCCTGTTTCCTCTCAATGTTAATTCCGTGTATCTTTCCTTCTTTCTCTCACAATGCCACTTCCTTTTTCTCCAGTAATTCCTATTAGTGTTATCCTGCTCAGGTCTCCTTGATTCTCAAACTCTTTTGTCATTTATGAAGCATTAATACTACTGATCATGTCTCCTTTTGAAATCTCCCTCAGCTTCTAAGATGCTACACTCTTTGGGTTCTCTTAAACGTTCTTTTCTTCTTTCTTTCACTAGGTTATTTTATTCTGAAGGTCCCTTAATTGTTATTTTTCTAGTATTGACTCCTTTTATTTGATGTATAAGTGCTATCTCTAGATGATCTCAAATATGGTCATTGTTTGACTATCAAATAATAATAGACTTACAATTTAATCTCCAATAGATTGTTTTAGAGTCTTATGTCTTTTGAGGTCCAGGCAAGCATTTTTGAGTGCCTATTAAACATCTCTACTTCTTCTATAGGTACCTTCAACTGAACAAGCTTTAGGGGGAGAGGTAAATATGTTTTTGCCCACAGTTCCTATTTCCAAGTGGAGAAACATCCATTAGCATAATATGTTCCCCAGAAATGAGAAATATCTTAACTAATTGGTGATTTTGATATAAATTCTGTGCCTTCAGATCTTGTTTCTCTTTGGAAGTGGCTGGCGACAAGGAGCATGTGTTCAGATCTGCTGTTCAGCACTGTTAAGTTTTACAAGGGCAGACAATATGCTGTGAGAGTTTGGCATACCGTGTTCTGAGAACACATATCTAAAATAAGAAATCACGCCTGGTAAAAAGTGGAGGTCAGGGAACACTAAAAAGAACTAGTAAAATTTGAAGACGAAATAGATATTTTCCAATGTAACGATGGAATCATAGATATTTTAAATATAAGGAACACCATAAAATAGCAAGAATGCTCAGCAGAAGAAATAATGTTCACAGAAGGTAAGGTATGTGGCGTGAAGTATGAGACTAAAGGATCGGTACCTGGTGGTTTGGGAAGGATAGCTGGTAATTTGAGGATGAGCTTTAGATGAGGTCAGGCAGGAAGACTGGAGGCAGATTATGAAAGTCTTCTTGTGCTTGGTTAGGGAAGTTAGATCTTAACTTGTAGGCACCATGAAGACATAAGAGGCATCTAATCCATTACGTAACAAAAATTAATTCCGAATTTTAAAACAATAACTACTATAGCAGTATAGAAGATTAATTGAAAGAGTCACTGCTATATGACCAATGTGTAACGCAGCATTTGGTTCACCACAGGGCTTACGAAACATAATTGTTGAGTAAATAAATTGTATAAATGGGTAGAGGAGGCCAAGATACAATTGAGATCAGTTATGTTAAAAAGAGAAGAGAAGAGCATGCATGGCAGAGATGGTTGGAGGGCTAACAGAGAGTATTTTCAATAAGAAAAGGGGGACTGACATGATTTAGCATTTGAGACATGTCAGGAACTATTTTGACATGTTCACTCATTTAGTCCTCACAGCAATCTTAGGAAACCAAGACTCAGAGAGAGTCCACTTGCTAAAGTCACATTGCAGGAAAATGGCAGAGAACAATTTAACAGATAGTTTGACCTTGTCCTACACTTTTCACTTTGCCATGACTCTAATAGTGTCAATGTAGCTTTGCCCCTTAAAGAAGATACCCATGGTCTCTGAGGCTTGCTACCTCAGGTGTCTCAATGGATTAGCAGTTTTAAGGATGTGTGTTTTCCTACCTGTTAGACATCTGAAAAGTTCTGACACAAAAAGTCAACATACCCCAGCAAAAATCATCACCCCTCCCTGCCACCTTTCTCTTTAATACATTCTATATTCACTATCTCTTCAATTACAGTGCCACTGTCAAAGTCATACCCCAGAAGTAATGTTAATTTCCCTAACTACTCACACTGACTACATTCAATTAACCACCAAGTTATGCCAACTTTTGCCTAAAGATTTCTCAGTCCACCTTCTCTTTTCCATCCATCTACCTACAGCCCTGGTTTAGACTCATCACCCGTCACACATGTTACCATCAATCCCCACACTCTCTGGCTCCAGGCTTGCTCTACTCCAATACATTTTCTGTCTTACTGCGTGTGTATAAAATGCATGCACCTAATTTATTTAAATATTATTTGTAAAAATATTTGAAAATTAAGTGGAAAATTATGTTGAATTTTTATCGTACAAGTTCTTCTTACACAAAAAAACTTGCTGCCAATTCCTTTAGATGAAAGTAAATAGATGCAAACAAATGTTAATTAGAAGCCTTTATTTAAGTCTACCAAAGTCTGTATACCATTGTATACTGTGTCTTAGGATGGTTGAAAATCAATTTCTGTTACAGTTATTTTTTTTTCATTGTCTAATCCCTCTACAACCTATCAACACATTTCTGAAAGTAATATAAATAAAAATCTCCATTCTTCATCCAAGTCTGAAACATTTGACCCTCATCTTCCCTGGAGCTGTCATCAAACTTTTGTCAATTTGAGGGATGCTTAAGCAATGTTATATGACAAGTTGGGAAGAGGAATCTGGGGAAACTGAGAGAGAGAGAAGTAGTCAATTTACGAAGTTGCTTAAAAATAGCATTTCTGGTCAATAGTATTTTGATCCTAATCCTGTTTTGTCAGAAGCTACATTTTTTATTTCTTTGCTGAAGAGGATTCGCCCTGAGATAACATCTGTGCCAATCTTCCTCTATTTTGTATGTGGTATGCCACCATAGCATGGCCACTGACGAGTGGTATAAGTCTGCACCCAGGAACCGAACCTGGGCCACTGAAGCAGAACATGCCAAACTTAACCACTAGGCCATGGGGCCAGCTGCTAGAAGTTATAATTTTTTCATGAGGGCTCAACAGTTCTTGAAGAGACAATTATTTATATTTCTTCTAAATTGAATATGCAAGATTTAAGAAAACTGAAAAGTTTATTAAAGGAAAGATTTTTAAATGACAATTTCGAGATACACAATAACTTAAAAATTTAATTTAGCTTTATCAAACCCTAGCATTTTGGTCTGATTAAAATATAACCACATTTTTTTCTCATGGCATTCAAAACATAGTTACCTGAGGGGCCAGCCCAGTGGTGTAGCGGTTGAGTTTGGCATGCTTTGCTTCCGCAGCCCAGGTTCACAGGTTCAGATTTTGGATGCGGACCTACCCCACTCATCAGCCATGTTGTGGTGGCAACCTACATACAACGTAGAGGAAGATTGACCACAGATGATAGCTCAGGGCAAATCTTTCTCTGCAAAGGAAAAATAAAAAAGATAGTTACCTAAAATTTTTACCTCTATAGTAAAATAGTAACTCATTCACAAAATAATCACAGAAAGAATCACTAAAATTATTTTATAACTCAAGTTGCATTATTCATGACAGCAGCCATGAATGTAACTCCTCAAAGCTATTATGCTGACTATATATTGCCATTTATTTTTATTTTTTCCCCAATATGAAAACAGTTGTAAACATAGGGAATAGTTCTGCTATGTATGAATATAGAAATGGTAAAATCTTGCCTTTGTGTAGCTTTTTCAAACCCCACTATAGGACAAAGTTCTTTAGAGTACCAACTTCATTGTCTGTTTCTTTGGAATTCCATAAACTTCAGACATTTTGGCACCCAGTTTCCACGTCACAGTTTCTTCTTGTTTAGAATATCCATGACAATTTGGGCCAGCGTGACTATGTGACATGATGAGAAAGTCAAGAAGACTTGTCTTCTCTCTGGGACAAATTATACCATGCCAGTAATGGCAGCTGAGAAAATTTACAAAGACTCAGATGAAGAAAATATATAAAATGGTTATAAAAAGAGTTGCCTTCAGTGACACAATAATATTATGGAAAGCAAAGAGGTTCATTTTAGTGGATTTAGTAAGAAGCACTTGATGTAGAGAACTTCATGGTGCTTATCACCAATAAGGCATATTTATGGGCGCAGACAAGCACTGAGCCCATCGCAACAACACTGGCTGCATTTCAGAATGACTCACTTGGGATTTCCAGAGCATATTCCTTTCTGCATTCTCATACCTCTCATTTGCTTACAAGGGTGCTTATGAAGAAGCATTCTCTCAACTGTAATCATTTGTTTCTTTATGACAAGGAAATCAAATCTCAGGCTAGAGGGCAAATACTTATCACCTGTGGAAAGAATTTTCTCTTATAGAAAAACACATAATTAGAAAATTGACAAATGCATTCTGTTTATTTACCAAATATCTCACGAGCTTTGTTCTAATAGCACAGTGGACATACTGAAAAATTTATTAAACAAGATAGTCAAGATCTGGTCAAATTGTCTAATATTGGCATTCTTGGAGCAAACTTGAGCCTCTTAACTATTATGACGTATAAGGACTAACATAAAAATGAAGAGGACCTTGTTAATATAGGCCTATCTCTAGAAGCAATTCATACACATAAATAATACAGAGCCATGAGGTTTTGTTTTCTATTCCATTACTAAGAAACAAAAATAAAATCCTCTGCTCAAATATAATTTTGAGTGTTATATAAAGGTTTTACATTAGTAGATGGGGAAAAAGCATGTATGGATAAATACTATACATGATTACATACCTGAAAGAGTATGAACATAGAAACATGATGTGTGATTAAGATATACATGGGAACTTAAAAATGTCAAGGAAAAGCCCATCAAAAAAAGATTCTGACTATAGTCTTAAATCCATGTAGTGTCTTCCTCTTTTAATCGAGATAATTTAATAATTCTATAACTAAGGTTTTGTTTTATAATTTTCAACATTTTCTTACATGTATAAACCAGTATCACGGACTACAAAACAAGTTCCTCATCATTCATCCTATCTCAGTTGACAACAATGAGGATTCCAGCATAGTTTATGTTTGGGTGAAATTTCAATTTAAAATGGTTTATGTTTCTGTATTTCCTTATGCTTGCCAAAAAACATCTAGACAATGACTTAACCAAAGTGTTATATTTTTCTGAAATTATGTGTAGCTTCCTGTGCTTTTATTATCCTTCTAATGTTTAAAAAATGCTTTTTATCACAAGAGTTTATTTAAATTGACTTCACAGATAGTACTGCCTTCATGCCCAAAACATCTTGGAAAATACTCGAGATTTATTTGAAACTAGTTAGATTTATTGGGCCAGGAAGCATTCACTGATACAATGAAAACTGACTAGTCACCATTATAATGACAACCACCGCAAAAAAAAAATCTTGATTTATTTATAGAGATATAGTAATAAATATTTTTGTTTTTAATAGACTGTAAATATTTTAACTGCATATATTTTGGATGAGTAGTTTAACAATTATATGAGTATTTTTTGATAAATCAGCAAAGAGAACTAGAAAAGAGAACGAAACTTCAGTGATATTATAAAAAAATGTGATCTTATTGTATGGTAAGGCTCTCACTATATGTCTAGGCTTTTCATACGTTTTTGGCTGTACATGAATTCAAAATGGTTAAAAATTCATTCTGATTATAAGTCAGATTATTTGGTCAGACTATTGGCTGGTTCTTGCTTAGATACCAATTTCCTCAACAACCATGATGTTCAGTGGATAGAAAACACCTAACCCAACTATTGATAATAATTACGAATATCTGTACAGTTTGCAAGATGCGTTTCCATGATTATTTCACTTGTCCCTCATGTGTACCATGTGATACAGAGCACACATCCTTATTATTATCTACATTTGGAAATGAGATAGTTGAGGAAAAAAGATGTGGCCTTCCCTGGGTCACTCAACAGAAAGGGTTGGGCAGGACTTTGAGCCAAGATCTTTGGACTATAGTCTAGTTCCTCCTGCCTTAATAGGCTGCCACTACAATTGTTACTTAACAGCCAAACATTGAAACATATGACAATATGAGTTTGGGATGTTATAAATCTAAACATAAACTAAAGCTCCCCCCAAAATCAAGATATAGTATATCAACTTTGTGAAACTTATTTTAAAAGCTAAATGTCGATAGATGTCATTATCATGGTGGCATAAGAGGATCCTTTTGTCTTTCCTCTTCAGTCTACAGCATGTAAAACTTCCATAACCCAATGAAGGCTATATTGAAAATGCACCAGAATGCTGGAAAGATCCACACATAGGTACATATGAAGGTGGGTGGAATGAAGAACAGAGGAGGCTAAACATGGGAGCAACAGAGGCAGAGCCAGGAATTCTGGATCACCAGCTGTGGAGGATGAGCCAGCTACCCCCAGCCCTAGAGAACTCAATGGACAGCAGCAGAAGTATGCATACGACTCCAGCCAGCCAGCCACAGTGACACCTGTAGCCACTGTAAGCAGAGCAATAGCAGAAGCGGAGTCTCATGATCCGGGGCTCCCTGGCCGTGGCTCAGAGCCTGGTAGCAGTGGTGGAGGTGAGCACAGGACACTTACATTCCAACTGCAGTGGCTTTGGCTTCTGTGGCCACAAGGTAAGAGGCAACACCTGAGATAGTACACTGTGAAACCACTCTCTCCCCTGCCTCCCCTCCCCCCACCATGGCAGTGAGGCTTCTGACCCAGGTGATCCTGAACATGGCTGAGATGTCAGCCATTCCCGTGCCCTCAGCAGCAAAGCCAGTCAGCACAGAAACATCAGCAATAGCAATACATTACTGACTCCTTGAAGCACAGGCAGCAATAATGAGAGTAACAATGATACCATCAAATATAGCCAGAGGCATCTCAGGTAAGAGAAATCAAAATCTAATTCTTTAGTGCCTCATACTAGGAAAAACAGAAGAAAGGCTGCTAATCTCCAAACAGTTGGAAAGTTTAAGTCAAAACAAACAAAGCTGTATTTAAATAAAAAATGTGTTTGTGACAGCGAAGGCATTGGCAGAAGAATAACTCAACAAACACCCCAAAATGCCACAGTTCAGTGGCATCAAAGAGGGAAAACAATTCTCCAGAATCCAAATATAAAGTCATGAAACATTGGGATCCAACTGATAAAGAATTCAACATAGGTGTCATGAATAAACTCAATATACAAGAAAACTCAGAAAGGAAGTTTAATGAGCTCAGAGATAAAAGAAATGAACAGAAGGAATACTTTACCAAAGAGATTGAAATGCTAATAAAGAACCAAACAGAAATTCTGGAGGTGAAGAACTCAATAAATGAGATGAAGAATGCATTAGAAAGCACTGGAAATAAAGCAGATAAAATAGAAGAGAGAATTAGCAGGCTCAAAGATAAAAATCTTGAAATGATGCAGGTAGAAGAGGAGAGAAAGCTAAGACAAAAAAAAAATGTAGAAATTCTATGAGAATCATCTGGCTCCATTGGAAATGGCAATATAAGAGAAATGGGTATGGGGGCTGGCCCTGCGGCTGAGTGGTTAAGTTCGTGTACTCCGCTGCAGTGGCCCAGGGTTCAGATCCTGGGTGTGACCATGGCACTGCTCGTCAGGCCACGTTGATGTGGCGTCCCATTTGCCACAACTAGAAGGACCTGCAACTAGGATATACAACAATGTACCAGGGGGGATTTGGGGAGATAAAGCAGGAAAAAAAAAAAAAAGATAGGCCACAATTGTTAGCTCAGGTGCCAATCTTCAAGGGGGAAAAAAAAAGTAATGGGTATACCAGAAGGAGAAGAGAGAGAGAAGGGAACAGAGAACTTATTTAAAGAAATAATAGCTGAGAACTTCCCAAACCTGGAGAAGGAATTGTATATACAAATCCATGAATATAATAGAACACACAACTATCTAAATGCAAAAAGACCTTCTCTAAGACACATGATAATAAAACTGTCAAAAATCAATGTCAAAGAAAGAATATTAAAAGCTGCCAGAGAGGAAAAGACACTAACCTAAGAGAGAATCTCCATTAGGCTATCAGGAGATTTCTCAGCAGAAACCCTACAGGCCAGGAGAAAGTGGAAAGACATATTCAAAACATTGAAAGATAAAAACTGTCAGCCAAGAATTCTCTATCCAGCAAAGTCATCTTTTAGTTATGAAAGAGAAACAAAGGCTTTCCCAGACAAAAAACAAAGCTGAGGGAGTTTGCCACTACTAGACCTGCCTTACAAGAAATGTTGGAGGAGCTCTCCTATCTGAAATGAAAAGGCAAGGGTACACAAAGCTTTAAGCAAGGTGGTAGACAGAATCAGAAAATTCCAACTCTATATCAGAATCAAAGAGTTTACACTTAATTACAACATAAAAATTAAAAGGAAAAGAAATATTATAAATAACTATTACCACCTCAATTTATAACAAACATAATACAAAAACAGAAAATTTGTGACAACACAAATCTAGAAGTGGAAGACAAAAAGGATAGGGTCTGCAGAGGCAAATGAAAATAAGATGCTATCAGCAGAAAAAGGACTATCTTATCTATGAGATCTTTTATACAAACCACATGGGAACCACAGAACAAAAATTCAGAGCACAGTCACAAAACATAAAAAATGAGGAAACTGAAAAACACATCACAGAAAACCACCAGGCTGAAATGGCAGACAGAAACACAAAGAGAAAGAAACAACGGTAATATAGAGAAACGAAAAACAAAAGATAAAGTGGCAGTATTAAGTCCTTAAATATCAATAATCACCTTAAATGGTGATTAATGTAAATGGATTGAATTCACCAATCAAAAGACATGGACTGGCTGGATGGATTAAAAAACAAAATCTCTGGGGGATGGCTGGTGGAGTAGTGATTAAGTTTGTGTGCTCCACTTTGGCAGCCTGAAGTTCACAGCCTCAGATCGCAGGCATGGACCTACATATCGCTCATCAAGCCATTCTGTGGTGACACCTCACATACAAAATAGAGGAAGAGTAGCACAAATGTTAGTTCATGGACAATCTTCCTCAAGGAAAAAGAGGAAGGTTGGCAATGGATGTTAGCTTTGGGCCAATCTTCCTCAACAAAAATAAACAAACAAAAAACCACAAAAATATGCTGCCTCTAGGAGATCCATTCTCAGCTCCAAAGAAAAACATAGGCTCAAAGTGAAGAGATGGAAAACGATACCACAAGCAAATGGCAACCTAAAGAAATCAAGTATAGCCATGCTTACAGCAGACGAAACAGACTTCAAGCCAAAAAAGATAATGAAACAAAGATAGACATTATATAATGATAAAGGGGACAGTACATCAAGAAGACATAATATTTATTAATATATATGTACCTAACATAAAAGCACCAAATTATACAAAGCAACTATTAACAGAGCTAAAAGGAGAAATTGACAGAAATACAATAATAGTAGGGATTTTAATATCCCACTTACATCAATGGACAGATCATCCAGACAGAAAGTAACAAGGAAACATTGGCCTTAAATGAAACAGACCAGAGGAACTTAATAGATAGATCGAGAACATTCCATCCAAAAGCAGCAGACTATACAGTTTTCTCAAGTACACATGGAACATTCTCAATGATAGATCATGTGTTGGAAAATAAAGCAAGTTTCAACAAATTTAAGAAGATTGAAATCATATCAAACATCATTTCTGGCCACAATGGTATGAAACTAGAAATCAACTATAAGAAGAGAGCTGAAAAAGGCACAAATATGTGGAGACTAAACAACATTCTACTGAACAACTATTGGATCAACGAGTAAATTAAAAATGAAATCAAAAAATACTTGGAGACAAATGAAAATGGAAACACAACTTATCAAAACCTATGGGATCCAGCAAAAGCAGTTCTAAGAGGGAAGTATAGAGCTATGTAGGCCCACATCAAGAAACAAGAAAAATCTCAAATAAAAAATCTAACATTATACCTAAAGGAACTAGAAAAAGAAGAACAACTGAAGCCCAAAATCAGTAGAAGAAAGGAAAAAGATCAGAAACAAATGAAATAGAGACTAAAATGATAACAGAAAGGATCAATGAAACTAAGAGCTGGTTCTTTGAAAAGATAAACAAAATTGACAAACATTAAGCCAGAATCACTAATGAAAAAATAGAGAAGTCTCAAGCAAATAAAATGAGAAACAGAAGAGGAGCAATTACAACAGATACTAAGGAAATATGAAGGATTATAAGAGAATACTATGAAAAGTTGCACGCCAACAAATTGGATAACCTAGAAGAAATGGATAAATTCCCAGAATCATACAATCTTCTAAAACTGAATCAAGAAGAAATAGAGAATCTGAATAGACAAACCCCTGGAAAGAAGAGTAAAGTAGAAATCAAAAACCTCCAACAAACAAAAGTCCAGGACCAGACAGTTTCTCTGGTGAATTGTACCAAACATTCAAAGAAGATTTAATACTTACCCTCCTCGAACTCTTCCAAAAATTTGAAGAGGAGGAGAGACTTTCTAACTCATTTTATGAGGCCAACATTACCCTGATAACCAAAACCAGATAAGAATGACACAAAAACAGATAATTACAGGCCAATATAGCTGATGAACATAGATGCGAACATCCTCAACAAAATATCAGCAAACTGAATGCAATACATTAAAATGATCATACACAATGATCAAGTGGGATTGATTCCAGGGATATGGGGATGATTCAACATCTGCAAATCAATCAACATGACACACTCCATTTAGAAAATTAGGGGAAAAAATCACATGATCATTGTAATAGATAGGGAGAAAGCATTTGACAAGATGCAGCATTGATTTATGATAAAAATTCTCAATAAAATGGGTATAGAAGGAAAACACCTCAACATAATAAAGGCCACATATGACAAACCCACAGCTAACATCATACGCATGGAGAAAAACTGAAAGCTATCCCTCTAAGAACAGGAACCAGACAACAATGTCCACTCTCACCACTCTTATTCAACATAGTATTGGAAGTCCTGGCCAAAGCAATTGGACAAGAAAAAGAAATGAAAGTTATCCACATTGGAAAAAAAAGGAAATCTGTCACTATTTGTGGATGACACAATTTCATATATAGGAAACCCTAAAGAGTCCACCAAAAAACTATTAGATTAATAAACAAATGCAGTAAAGTTGCTGGGTACAAAATCAACACACAAAAATCAACTGCGTTTTTATACACTAACATTGACCTAGCAGAGAAAGCAAAAATCCAATCCCATTTTCAAACACAACCAAAAGAATAAAATACCTCAGAATAAAGGAAGTAAAAAACCTGTACAATGAAAAAATAAGACATTGTTGAAAGAAATCAAAGAAGATACGAAGAAGTTGAAAGATATTCCATGCTCATGGTTTGGAAGAATTAACGTAGTTAAAATGTCTTAAAGCAATCTACAGATTCAATGCAATTCCTATCAAAATCTCAATGACAATTGTCACAGAAATCGAACAAAGAATCCTAAAATTTACATGGAACAACAAAAGACCCTGAATAGCCAAAGTAATCCTGAGAAAAAAGAACAAACCTGGTGGCATCACTCTTCCTGATTTCAAAATATATTACAAAGCTATAGTAATCAAAACAGCTGGTACTGGCACACGAACAAGACACACAGATCAATGGAACAGAATTGGGAGCCCAGAAACAAACCCATACATCTATGGACAGCTAATTTTTGACAATGGAGCCAAGAACATACAATGGAGAACAGAAGGTCTCTTCAATAAACAGTGCTGAGAAAACTGGACAGCCACATGCAAAAGAATGAAGTAGACCACTATACTACATCATACACAAAAAAGTAACTCAAAATAGTCTAAAGATTTGAATATAAGACCTAAAACCATAAAACTTGAAGAAAATATAGGCAGTATGCCTTTTGACGTCAGTCTTAGCAGTATCTTTTTGAATATGTCTCCTCAGGCAAGCAAAACAAAAATAAAAATAAACAATTGTGACTATACCAAACTAAAAAGATTCTGTAAAGAAAAGATTGTGTAAAGAAACCATCAACAAAACAAAAAGACAACCTACCAATTGGGAGAACAAATTTGCAAATCATATATGCAACATGGTGTCCATATCCAAAATATATAAAGAACTCATACAAGTCAACAGCAAAAAAATAAATAAATAAATTAACAAATTGGCAGAGGAGCTGAACAGACATTATTTCAAAGAAGATACACAAACGCCCACAGGCATTTGAAAAGATACTCAGTATCACTAACTACTAGGGAAATGCAGATAAAAATCACAGTGATTTATCACCTATAGGAATAGGCTATAATTAACAAGACAAGAAATAACAAATGTTGGCAAGGACATGGAGAAAAGAGAACCCTTGTACACTGCAGGTGGGAAAGTAACTTGGTGCATCCACGCTGGAAAAAAGTCTAAAGATTCCTCAAAAAATTAAAAATAGAACTATGATGTGATCAGCCATTCCACTTCTGGAGTATTTATCCAAAGAAGACGAAAATGTTAACTTGAAAAGCTAAATACACCCCTATGTTCATTGCAGCATTACTCACAAGAGCCGAAATTTGGAAACAACCTAAGTGCACGTGGACAGGTGAATGGATAAAGATGTGGCATACAAATACAATGTAATACTGCTCAGCCATTATAAAAGATGAAATCTTACTCTTCGCGACAAGATGGATGGACCTGGAGGTATTAAGCTAAGCAAAATAAGTCAGAGAAAGACAATATCTCATGATTTCACTCATATGTGGAAGATAAACATACAAACAAACACATAGATATAGAGGACAGATCGATGGTTACCAGAGAGGAAGGGGGTGGGGGGAGGGTAAAAGGATAAAGTAGCACATGAGTAAGGGGATGGCAACCAGACATTTGGTGCGGACTGTGATATAGTCTACACAGAATTCAAAATATGATGTACACCTGAAATTTATACAATATTATAAATTAATGCTAAGTCAATAAAAAATAGAACAAGAGAAAAAAGGAAGATTCTTTTTGGAGAAAAACAATAATATTCTGAGACCAAAGTTTAACAAAATGCCAAAATGCATATTTAGTCTATTTTAAAATGCTAAATAAAACAAAATACCTATGAAAAAACAAAACCTTGGGCCCTGCCCTGTGGCCGAGTGGTTAAAGTTTTGTGCGTCCCACTTTGGTAGCCCAGTTCAAAGGTTTGGATCTCAGGTGCAGATCTACTCCACTCACTAGCCATGCTGTGGAGGTGACCACATACAAAACGGAGGAAGATTGGCATGGATGTTAGCTCAGGGCTAATCTTCCTCAGCAAAAAAAGCAAAAGCTTAATGTCTCTCAGTTTTTATATTCTTGTGCTGTTAAGAAATTTAAAAATGGGTCTAAATATGCATGAAAAAATGTATAGAAAATGAAAATATTTGAAAGACAATGAGGACGATTTTATTTGCAGTGATTGGAGTGAGCACAAAGAAATCTCTTAATAGAGTTGGAATTAATTTCTTCTTATTCAACAATGATATAGCTTGTTTTGTTTTGTTTTTCTTGATATTTTATTCAAGTATTTTATAGCAGTTATATTTCAAGTTTCAGTAAATGTCCAAAATTTCAGAATTCAAAAATTAAATAATTTACTTCAAACTAACAGAAAATAGTCATATTACCAACCATCAATTTAACACATTTCTAAATTAAACTGGAAACACAAACAGACAATAGTCGATAAAGTTTACTTAATCTATAAAATAGACATACATGACTGAAACCAAAGAGGACGTCCAAAATCTAAATAGCTGAATGTACAAAATACAGAAGAAGCAGGCACAAGCCCAAATTCAAGCCTACAATGTGTTTCAAAATAATTATAATATTATAGGTGAAGACACCTACTGAATAGCACCATACCCGAACCAACTTAATCAAATGATAGGAAGACAAGATACTGCCACCCCACTCTCTAAAAATAAAATCCAGCAAAACTACAAATACAGTATATGAGAAAAACCAAGTCATGAGACGACATAAGAAGAATTAATCACAGGGAAGACCCAAGCTCAAAAACCCAATTTTGTCACCAAAGTCACCAGTTTCAACCCTATGTCTATAGTGAGACATATAGCTAGAAGAAGGCAATAACTGTAACATCGTCTCCTACTTGTTCTTGCCTGCTTGGAAGATGTCACACTCACAATTCTGTATGTACCAAACCATAATTATCCTTGTGTGCTCTTAGAAGTGAGGAAGCATAAGACAAAACAAAATCAGATTTTCATTCTAAAAATAACCTCGTAATGAAAAACTTTTTCCCTCATTCTTCTTGCTAATTATTCTTAGTCTTAGTTTTCCCTTTACCACATGGTTGCTCCTCATTAAAACTCATGTCCCTAAAAGCAGGGCTGAGTAAACAGAACCAAGGACATGAAGCCTGGGAAGAGGTTGCTACAAGATTTCATCTGTTTTCCTCCCTCTTTGGAACTTTGTTTGAAAAGTGAAGGATGACACAGCTCTTAAGAACTAAGTTACCTAACACCATGCCCAGACTGAGGACAGATTTTTAAAGAGAAAGAAATACATTATTTCTTCTATGAAACATGTTAGATTAGACTTTACGAAAGAAGCATAGATAAGGTGACCATATTCTCTCTTCATATAAATAAATATACAGGTCCAGGGGCTGGCCCCGTGGCCGAGTGGTTAAGTTCGCGCGCTCCGCTGCAGGCGGCCCGGTGTTTCGTTAGTTCGAATCCTGGGCGCGGACATGGCACTGCTCATCAGACCACGCTGAGGCAGCATCCCACATGCCACAACTAGAAGGATCCACAACGAAGAATATACAACTATGTACTGGGGGTCTTTGGGGAGAAAAAGGAAAAAATAAAATCTAAAAAAAAAAATAAATAAATAAATATACAGGTCCAAAGCAGCCTTTCACAGATCCAAGTGTATTTTTCCCTACCTCCTACCCCTACCTCTACCCCTACCCTCACCTTGGGAAGTATGGCCAGCTTCTTGGAGTTTATTGATTCAAGACTTCATTTCACAGGGGCCAGCCCTGTGGCATAGTGGTTAAGTTCAGTGCACTCTGCTTCAGCGACCTGAGTTCCCAGGTTTGGGTCCCATGCACGGACCTACACCACTCGTCAGCCATGCTTTGGCACTCACCACATACAAAATAGAGGAAGGTTGACACAGATGTTAGTTCAGGGCTAATCTTCCTCAAGCAAAAAAAAAGGAAGATTGGCAATAGATGCTAGCTCAGGGAGAATCTTCCTCAGCAAAGAAAAAAAAAGAAGACTTCATTTTACAATGAGCCCCATATTCTAATTTATTTGTACACTTTGATATGGATTGTATTTACTACCTTGGAGTTCATGGACAGTATCATTGTTCCCCTTATGTTAAAGAACTTGCTTCTATTTCCTTTCAGCTCAGGAGTTAAGAAATCTTTTTGTTACTTCGGCTCATATTCTCCATGAGAACTACAGAAAGTAA
Organism: Equus caballus; assembly: GCF_041296265.1. Lineage (NCBI taxonomy): Eukaryota > Metazoa > Chordata > Mammalia > Perissodactyla > Equidae > Equus > Equus caballus. Next base: position 9,199,601 of record NC_091692.1, on the reverse strand, counting down.
AACAACTGATATTTACCAGCAGCTGTAGAGTTATGTACTACCTGGAGCATTTTGTATACATTGCTCTAGTCTTGTAAATAGCATGAAAGCTAGCATTATTATCTTCATTTACAGAAGAGAAAAGTAAAACTCACAAAAGACTCTCTCTTTTGAGATAACATTGGTTTATAACATTATATACGTTTTAGGTATACATCATTATAATTCAACTTCTGTATACACTACATTGTGTTCACCTCCAATAGTCCAGTTTTGATCTGTCACTGTACAAATGACTCCCTTTACCCATTTTGCCCTCCCCCTCCCCCACTTCTCCTCTGGTAACCACCAGACTGTTCTCTGTATCTATGTGTTTGTTTGTTGTTGTTGTTTTTTATATGGCACACATGAGTGAAATCATAAGGCATTTGTCTTTCACTGTCTGACTTATGTCACTTAGCATAATACCCTCAAGGTCCATTAATGTTGTTACAAATGGCAAGATTTCATCTTTTTATGGCTGAGTAGTATTCCATTGTGTATATATATATCACTTCATTTTTATCCATTCATCCATCAGTGGGCACTTAGGTTGCCTCCAAGTCTTGGCTATTGTGAATAATGCTGCAGTGAACATAGGAGTGCACATATCTTTTTGAATTAGTTTTCATATTCTTTGGATAAAGTAAAGCTGTCACTATTTGCAGATGACATGAGCTCATATAGAGAAAATTCTAAAGACGCCATCAAAAAACTACTAGAAATAACAAACAAGTACAGTAAAGTCAAAGGGTACAAAATCAATATACAAAATTCAGTTACATTTCTATCGCTAACAATGAACTAGCAGACTGAGAAGCGAAGAAAACAATCCTATTTACAATTGCAACAAAACGAGTAAAATACCCAGGAATAAATTTAACCAAGGAGGCAAAAAACCCGTACATAGAAAACGATAAGACATTGCTGAAAGAAATCGAAGAAGAATTTTTTAAATATCACAGCATTAGTGAGGAATGAAGAGCCAAAATCAAACTCCCTTTGTTGTAGGTGTTTTAACATTAAAGCCTGTTCTATTACTATCAGACAACTCGTATAACAGACATTATACTTAAGTTTTCCCTGTACTTAAGTAATTGGAATTGTTTTGCAATTTCTTTCAATGCCACTATACTTTGTTTAAAAAAAATCTCTTTTGAAAATTAATAATTTTTAGAAAATTTTCTGAAATATGTTGATAAAAATATAAGCCCACCATTGAACTATAAAAAGAAAAAAGAAAAAAAAGAGTGGTATAGAGCATATTTCTGAGGCAAGTTCTTTATTTTGTAAACAAAGTAATAGACACTGGGGCTGGCACCAAAGTCACACACTCAGCCTCATCTGTGATATTCCCAGGATGGTCATATAATGAAATGTCAGCCTGGCATAAAAGTGAATCTATAGGCTTGTTTGCGAATGTATGTATTTATAATATTTCTTTGTGCCAAAGGGACTTTCATGTTTGCCGACAGTCCTTAGAAATATGCGATTAAGAAATAATACAAAATAATTTGAAACTTCAGATGAACTTCAAATTCCTGTTGACTCTACCATAAATGGCTCTGAAAAAAAATGTGCTTTAATATATGCACGTAAATATGTTTCACAAAAAGAAAATGCCCACATTAATGTAAAAGGAAAAAACTTCCGGAATTCAGTAAGTTTATTCTTTCTTTATGAAGGAAGAAATCTATGTCTTAAGGTTTCCTATGTTCAATGTGCTGTTAGAACCTTCTTAACCTGTTGATCGACTAAACTTGCAAGTCAATTCACTTGGAATAACTGGACTAATATGCAGAGACAGTATCTTCAGATCTTATGAGAAGATTTCACATTTCATCTTTCTAATCTGTCTTAGCTCCAGCTGATATAACAAAATACAATGGACTGGGTGGCGTAAGCAGTAAACACTTATTTCTCACAGTTCTGAAGGCTGGGAAGGCCAAGACCAAGGTGCCAGCAAATTTGGTGTCTAAGGAGATCCCTCTTCATGGTTTACAGACAGCTACCTTCTTACTGTAGACACACATGGTGGAGAGAGAGATTATCTCTTGTGCCTCTTCTTAGAAGAACACTACTCCCATTCAGGACGGCTCCAACCTCATGATCTAATTACCTCCCTAAGGCCCCATCTCCAAATAGCATAACATTGGGGACGGGACCTCAATATTTGAAAGGGGGGAGCACACAAACATTCAGTCCACGGCACAACCTATTCACAAATTTTAATTTTACCTTAAATGGTATAAAGAATTTCGAATTGTAGAATATTGTTAGCCTTTGGAGAAGAATTCTTTGTAAACTTAAAAAAATACAAAGTTATCCTTTAGTCTTCTCTGATTAAAAACATAATTAGGACCGGCCCTGTGGTAGAGTGGTTAAGTTCATGTGCTCTGCTTCAGTGGCCCTCGGTTCACTGGTTCAGATTCCAGGCGCAGACCTACACACTGCTTATCAAGCCATGCTGTCACCAGTGTCCCACACATAAAGTAGAGGAAGATGGGCACAGATGTTAGCTCAGGGCCAGTCGTCCTCAGTAAAAAGAGGATTGGTGGTGGATGTTAGCTCGAGGCTAATCTTCCTCAAACCAAACAAACAAACAAACAAACAAATATATATATATATATATGTAATAATAATTCCAGTTATCACAGTTTTCCCTTAAATTTCTTCTTGTCTAACAGTTCCTGCATATCTCTGTTATAGCCAGAAATTTAAGATGACACTCATAACCTTCGCCCTCGGGTGTTACTCCTATGACCATGTGGCAAAAGGGACATTATTCAGCCAGGCTCAATTCAAATGAGCCCTTTAAAAACAGCGTTTTCTCCAGATGGTAGCAGAAGGGGAAGTCAGGAAGATGCAAACTGCAAGAAGGAGTCAACACACTGCTGTTGCTTTGAAGTTGGAGGGGGCCGTCTGAGAAAGAACGTGGGCAGCATCCACCAGGAGTGTGATCCTGCCTGACTACCAGCAAGGAAATAGGACCAGAGACCTATGGCCACAAGGAAGTGGATGCTGCCAACTCCCTGAATGAACCTGGAAATGGATTCACCCCGGAGCGTCCAGATAAAAGCCTAGTCAAGCTGACAGCTTGATTGGAGCCTTGTAAGAAATAAGAATCCTGTTAAACTCATTCAGACTTCTCATCTGCAGACCTGTGAGCTAATAAATGGGTATGTTGGAGCCTGCTGGTTTGTAGGAATTCAGTCTTGGAGCAATAATAAATTAACACATTAAGATTTGTTTTAAAAATTTCATCTTCTTAATAAGTCCCTGAGCTTGTACATCTCATTCAGGCTATAATCCCAATGTTGCTAAACCAACTAGAAACATGGGCTACTAGTCTGAGACATGACAAGAACCAAAGCCTTTATTATTTCCGATTAAGATGCATTAGTGAGCTCTCACTCTATGCCAGGCACTGGACCAGACAATGGTATAACAAAGATGTGCACAACAGTCACTTCCGTGAGGACCTCAAGGCAGACAGAAAAGTAAAAACATAAACTGCTACATGGAGTGATGAATGCAAAATGTGAAACAGTTCAAAATATGAAGATAGCAACAAGAAGGACATTTATTTAATGGCTGGGGGACATGTGAAAGAGATGTTTTTGAAATTATTTATTGTGAAATGCTTCTTTTTTCATTATCTGCCATATATTACTAAAGATCTCCATTTCCTTTACTTCGGTCTCTTTGAATTATACATTTTGTGATGACTATGTCCCCTATAGTCTTTCAGACAAAGTTAATTTATTACATAACTTAGAAACTTTCATTTCCAATCATTTAATCTATATCAGAATAATCCAATCAAAATATTCACATTCCGGAGCAGGGTTTAAGCATCTTTTTGTTTTATGGAGTGCCTAGCACAGGTATTCAACTGATTTCAGAAAGGTACTCAATAAATTCTGAGAACAGAATTTTAAATTAGACCAGAGATATTTGCCCCGTGAAATCAAGATGACAAGGAGTGTCAACATTTAAACACTGGAAAGAATAACGTATTAAAGAAAAAAAAAATTTTAGCAAAACAGTACTTTTTTAAAGGGAGATTGGTTCAAATAGTAATATGTAGATACGCTGCTCATTAATGCAGCTAATTATATGCCCCAAATAACAGGCATATCACTCACCATAAATAAAACATGTGGAGTGTTTTTATTCTCTCCCCCAAAGAATCTTTTTATGTAATTGCTTGAGATATCATTAAAACCATTTCTGTATAATAGGAAACAAAAGAGGTTCAGACCATCTGTACTTTAGAGATTTCTCTGTGGTATGTCATAAGTTATTGAAATAGAGATGGCTTGTAAATATTAACCAAAAAGGGATCTTTTGTAAAATTAATAGACTTTTCTATTCTACACATGTCAGCAGAGCCTGTTATTTTACTGTCAGTCTGCTTGGTATATTTAACAATTAGTTTAATCATCAAACTCCTTAAGGACAAAAGACAGAAGGGCTGCCGATTTCCAGCATGGCTGAGAGATGACTCATAGCCCCAGGCTAACGAGTTCTAGTTTATTTCTTTGACCTCTTCTTGAAATGATTGTAAAATCTTTTGAAGTGAGGTTTGAGTATCACCATCATCCATTCTGATTTCACATTTCTAATTAGGCCAAATGTATTCTCATCAAAATATTATAAAAGAATACTAAAATGCCCTAAAACGAGCAGATTTCAGGACAACAGTACACTGACAACATGATAGAAATAACGAATTAAAGAAAATGCCTCACTCAAATGACTTAATTCATACATAAAGAAAACTACAAGGAATAAAAGTAAACAAAGAAAGTGCTAGCGGGCCTGCGGTGGCCAGATAATACGAATCAAATAGAGCTAACATAATTCAAAAAAGAGAAAGAAGGAAGAAAAGAAGGAAGGAAGAAAGATGAAGGAAGAAAGGAAGGAAGATTTTTAGATAATAGCACAGCATCTCTTATTGATTGTTGTTTAGTGAGACAGTACAAAGTTCATCTTTTTAATAAATTTTGGGGAACTAGAAAATTGGAAAATAGTGAACTCCTGTTTATGATTCAATTGGATGAGCTGACACAATATTTCATAGAGATGATTTCTGTCAATATACTATTATTAGAGAATAATTTTAAAAGTTAGAAGTATGACATACAAGTATACAGCAAACATACGTCAAAATTTTAACTCAAGTGAAGAAATCAGTAAGATGTTAAAAAAATGCGAAATAAATCTGAAGACACACACATGCACACAATCAGGAAAGCTAAAATTCATTTACAAATAGACACACAATTGCTTAATATCCAACGGGCAAGTAAATGTGATGTTTTGAATCATCTCTTGGGGCAAAGAGGTTGGAATCAAAGCATTTTTGCATCTCTACCAGAAAAAATTCACTTCCATCTCTATAAACAGTAACCATTTGTATCACCACCAGTTCTGCACAAGTTCACTTCTATTTCTAAAATGTGCAAATAGATCAGTCGAAAACAATGACAGGAACAGATCCCTATAGAATCAGATACCCCCAAGGGCCTGCTGAACAAGTATTCCATTATAAAGATAGCCTGTAATCTTTTTACCTATTTCAAAGATTTCATAATTTTTCCCAACACTATGTTCTTTTCATGCCCAGAAATACATTCTTTCATCAAAGAAAGAATATTTATTGATTATTTACATTACGTTAGTACTGGTACAAGTTATTGCATACACAAAGTTGGATAAGACATGGATCCATCCATCAAGGATATTTTGGTAAAGATGAATAGAATCAAGTGAATTGTTACTTTCAGTCCAGTGACAGAAATAATCTGATAAAGATATGAATGAAGCCCAATGTGAAACAGAACCATGGCAAATGAGATAAGTGTATGAATAAAGTGGGATGTTAGACAAACTTTCTTAGAAGAAACAGTCCTTGGGCTCAACTCTGAAGAACACATAGGATAACCAGTCTAACTACGTTTGTGCTTATCACAATTCTGATGGCTGCAACTCTGAGATCAAGGTGTCAGCAGAGCTGATTTCTTCCAAAATCTCTCTCCTTGGCTTGTAAATGGCTGTCTTCACGTGGTCTTTCCTCTGTGCATATGTCTGTCCCAGCGGCCTCTTCTTATGAGGACATCAGTCACACTCGGTTAGGGCCCACCCTAATGACCTTATTTTACCTTAATCACCTCTTTAAAGGCCCCATCTCCAAATACAGTCACATTCTGAGGAACTGAGCTTTAGGACTTCACCATATGAATTTGGGGGAGACATAATTCAACCCATAATAGTGCTCAATCCTAAAATTCATAAATGCTGACATTTACCAAAGAAGAGGAATTAGGAATGTTATCCCAGAGAAAATGGCTCATAGGATGAATGAATTTGAAGAGGGCACACCATGCAGTGAAAAAACAATTTTAGTGGGATAATGTTTTGAAAGTCCCCCAAGTTACTTTGCTTTTTATGTATGCATGCTTGTACAAATTTATATATATACTTATTTTTCTCCTTTACTCTTCTAACCATTGAGAATAAGACCCGTGGCTAAGGCATTTTATCCCAGGGAAGGGAGTGCAGAAATGGCTTAGAAAAATGAAGGTCATTGCTTCCTTTCCTTTCTTTCTTTCTTTTTTAGTTTTTGGTGAGGAAGGTTAGCCCTGAGCCAACATCCACTGCCAATCCTCCTCTTTTTGCTGAGAAAGAGTGGCCCTGAACTAACATCTGTGCCCATCTTCCTCTAGTTTGTACATGAGATGCCTGCCACAGCATGGCTTGACGAGTGGTGCATAGGTCCATGCCTGGGATCCAAATGGGTGAACCCCAGGCTGCTGAAGCAAAGCATGTGACCCTCACTACACCGCTGGGTCAGCCCCTTCATTGCTCCATTTTTAAGTTCTGAGTTTCAAAATAAGCTTTTAAAATTATACTGTGTCAATTGTCTCAAAATCTTGACTTTCCAGACGAGAATGAGAAAGCACTTGTAGTCTGTTGGGGAGGAGGAGGGAGTAAGTGCACAAGTCCACTTTGAAGAGAGAGAGGGAAGCATAAGAAGTCAGATGTGTGCAGGGGAGAAATGGATGATAGAAAAGCCCAAAGGAGCAAGCATCACTTCTGCTTCTCAGGACAACATGGTGCTCTTGAGATGGCACAATGGAATTGGTTGAGGGAAGACCTAATCTAGTCAAGATGAATGCGAAGTATCTCAGTTCCCTGCTTGTGTTTGGTGTTTAGAGCAAGAGATCTCTTGATTCTTTGGTCCCATGACCACTTTATATTTTTAAAAATTATTGAGAAATCCACAGAGTCATAATATCGACTGGATTAGAAATTCAAAATCTGATACAGATTGTATTAGAAATTCAAACAGAATATTTTAATGTTAACATGAAAAAACATTTCTTGAAAAATCAGTAAATTGCAAAAAATAGTGATAAGAGGGAAAGGCTTTGATTTAGATTATTCTAAATTTCTTTAATTTCTGACATGATAGAAGACAGCTGGTTTCCATATCTGTTTCTTCAGTCAATAGCTTTTGTGATATGTTGTTGTCATTGAAAAATATCCAGCTACACCCAGACTTCTAGATGGGAATGACAGGACTATTTAAATACCTTTTTTTTAACATAATTCTGAATATGTTTCTAAGGTACTATGCCAACACTCAATGAGTGGTACTTTCTTAACCATACACTGTTACATCAAAATCCACTGGTCTATCTTGTACTTTGATTAGTGGTTTTGCCCATGCATTTTGAAATTTGTCAATTGCAAAACATTGGTTTGCTGCGGTGAAGAATAAAATAACTACCATTACAGCTTGGTCCCACTGCCTTGATCTATGCTGAGCAATTTTTTCCCAATTGCTTTTACGTCATTAAAACTACTGATCTTGGTAATTCAAAGAGCCCCATGTGCCCCACGAGAGATACACAAACACTGAAAAGAAACCTGGGTTTTAGAAGAGAAGGTTAGAAGGAATGGAGCCTGGTGAATTGAAACTGTGGACTTTGGCAGTGTATATCAGCCTAGTGTCCTAAAGGCCAGGTGGTTCCAGTCATATTTTAGTGGATACCAGTGAAGCTATTTTAGGGATCAGACTAGTTAAGATTAATCTCATTAAACAAGCATAATTACCAGATAGCTCTTCCTTTTGCCAAGATGATGTTTAAACTCACTAAAAATTTCACTAGTTGCCAGACAGATGGGAAGGAGAACATTGAAGATGTGAATCCATAAATGAGCAAAAATTCATAATTGGCTGAGATGGTGGCCCCTGAAAGACGTGGCTTTAGGTCTAGAAGAAATAGTTACTTTGAAGGTGCAACTTAGGGCTTTGGTGTTTTTTGGTTTATTTGTTTCTCGTTTGTTGGTTTGCTGCTGTTTGTATTCTCCTCGCAGCATAAATAGTGGTTCAAGAGTCAGGCAGAGTAAGAGTAGGAGTAAAATCAGTTATAGGAAGTAGAAAAAAAATGATTTTTAATACTTATAAGTAATTTAAGATTTATAATAAATGTTGTCAATCCCTCTTACACATATAACATAAGAAAAATAAGAGATGGAGGAGTATGATACATCCGTGGCCTGGCTTAACTAGAACAAAAGTTTAGGAGAGTAAATCTGCATCAACAGGCACTCCTGTCTACACAGACTGCTCAAAAAGGGCCAAATCTGTAAGGTGAAATTTTGTTACTAAATATCTATGTTTTAAATAAAATACCTCTTTATATTTCTATGGAAAAATAATGACCCACTTTTCCTAAAATCTGTGTTTCCACTCCAATAATTTAGTGGCTCTGGGCTAGGGAAAAAAGTATGTCAATAAAGAGGTTTGTTAATATGCTAACTTGTTTTCTGATGTAGCTTTAAAAAATATAAAAAACAAATGATTTTATCTTCAAATAAAGGTTCTCTGTGATTTGTTTCTCAGTTATTTACAATAAAATACTTTTTATATAAAAATATTTATTTCATAAGAAAATCTATTCCATCCTTAAACAGATTTCTTTTGATGTGATAAACTCCATACTTTGTCCACACTAAAAATAAGTGCCCAAAATGAATATTCTGTGTATATACTAACTTTTAAACACACACATACTTATATTTATATCTATATCCATGTCTGTATCTACACCTTTCTAAGTTTAGGCTATAAGAAAAGTTCAAATTAAAATCCTAGTAAGTATTAATTCAATTTATTTTTATTCTGGTTCATTTAAACTTCTTTTAATGCTTCTAATTTGTACCTAGATGTACAAAATAGAGTAAGAAGAAGCAGACCCAGTTGTTACTTTAACTGATTTTGGAATCATCTTCAGAATCTGTGTAAATGATGACTGTCTCTGAATATGAATGTGAAATTTAATTAAGGCTCACCATATGCTGAGTCCATCATGTGGAATTTGGTAACCTCTTTGTCCAAAGCGTAACACATATCAGAAATGCTTAAGACAGCCATTCAGAAGCTTATCTGAGACAGTGAGTTATCTTTATAAATACAAATCAAACAGATATATAAAAAGGTATGTAAGCTGCTGAGTATTATGAAACAATGATGAGCTTGTAGAGATTTGAAGAATCCGTAACTAGAAAGTCATACTGGGAGTGAATGACCTCTAAGAAAGTCAGAAAATCTGAGACTAGTTAATGAAGAGATGAAGTCGGAAGTGAGATAGCAGGATTTAAATTGTAAAAGTTCCAATAAATGATCTCAAGAAGTAGAATCATGGCAGCATTTGAAACAGCAGTGTAACATAAACAGTTGGGCTTAGAATCATTACTCAGGCAGAGGTGCAAAGGATGGACGGGAGAGAACGGAAGCTAAAGGAAGGGAGCTAAGTTGGAAATTTATGGATAAAATGCAGATAAGAAACTCAGACAAAGGTAGTGGGAAATAAAGGAGGAAGATATATTCAAGAGATATTTGGAGGAAGAATTAATATGTCTCAGTAATTACCATATTTCACCAATTTTAAGATGCACAATTTTCTATTTTGAAATTTCTGAAATCTTACAATGGATGATGTCTTATAATCACTTAGGCATAGGCGGCTATCATAATTTAATTATGTAAAAGGACAATTTTCACAAAGGTAATGTCATGACTCACATGCAAGTTCAAAATGAACACACATCTAAGATTTATTGAATTCATTAATTAAAAGAGAAACCAGTAAGATGCTACAACCAGTTCAAAGGAGAAGTTGAAGAAGAAATATACACATGTAAGTGATTTGGAAAGGTGAAATGAATTTCCTAATCTATGCAAAACTGCATCATATCTTCTAAAGCAATAAAATACAATGGATGGGATCTTCTTTTTAACTAGGCAGAAATTTTATCTCTATCAGACAAAACGGATCTTTGTTTCTGTGGATAAGAATCACTTGCTTTTTATTCTTTTTTAACTACTTAACTTCTACCTTGGAGTTGTATGATAGCCTAAGTAACAGAAAGACAAACGCATATGCACACACCCATAGAATCAGATAATCTATAGAGAGTCTACTAGATAATGCTCAGCACTGCACTGGAAAGGATACCCAGTCTGGACAATGTGTTCTGATGGTTCTCATTGCCTGATCATGCTCACCCATAAAAATCACCAACACCAAACTTGGTGACAAGGTGGTGTCAGAGGCTTGGGATGAAATCTCAGAGACCAAAGTGGAGTACTCATATAATCCCTAAGAGTCAAATGGTTGCTTGCTAGGTTGGTGGATCAGGTGTGTTTAGCAGCGCTCTTGAACTTCTGTTGGTAACTGAAAATCTGCTTCAGGAACTCAACAGCACCATCAATCAACTGAATATAATTGTCATTAATAGACTACTTCATCCAACAACAGCAGAATACACTTTCTTCTCAAGCTCACATGGAATATTCACTAAGATAGACCACATTCCAGGCCATAAAACACATCTTAACAAGCTTAAAATAATAGAAATCACACACTATCTGTTTTCAGACCACAATGGAATGAAACTAGAAATCGATATGAGAAAGACAGCTGGAAAATCCCCAAATACTTGGAGATCAAACAAGACACTTCTAAATACTGCAGGGCTTAGAGGAGAAATCTCGAGAGAAATTAATAAATATTTTTAACTGAGTAAAATGAAAATACAACTTATCAAAATTTGTGGGATATAGCAAAGAAGTGCTTAAAGATAAATTCATAGCATTGAATGCATATATTAAAAAAAGAAGATCTAAAGTCAATAATCTAAGCTTCCACTTTAAGAAACTAGAAAAAGAAGAGAAAATTAAATGCGAAGTAAGCAAAAGTAAGAAATAATAAGGCTAGAGCAAAAATCAATGATATTGAAAATAAGAAATCAAAAGAAAAAATCAATGAAACCATAAGCCGGTTCTTTGAAAAGTTTGATAAACCAATAATCCTCTAGTCAGACTAAGAAAAAAGAGAGAGGACACAAATTACTAATATCAGAAATGAAAGAGGATATCACTAGAGATCCTATGAATATTAAAGTATAATAAAGGAATAGTATGAACAATTCTATGCCCACAGATTTGATAATGTAGGTAAAATGGACCAATTCCTTAAAAGACACAATCTGCCACAACTCACACAAGAAGAAATATACAATCTGAACAGGCCTAAATCTATAAAAGAAATTGAATCAACCATTAATAACCTTCCAAAACAGAAAGCACCAGGCCCAGACGGGTTCACTGGTAAATTCTACCAAACGTTGAAGGAAAAAATTATACCAATTCTTTACAAAAAAATATCAATAGAATAAGCAGACAAGCCACAGGCTGGGAGAAAGTGTTTGAAGAAGACACAACTCATAAAGGAATGTTACCCAAAATGTACAAAGCACTCTCAAAATTAAATAAACCAACAATCTGAATTTAAAAATGGGCAAATAGGGCTGGTCCCATGGCATAGTAAAGTTCAGCACACTCTACTTTGGCAGCCGAGGTTCCGGGGTTCAGATCCCAGGTATAGACCTACACCATTCGTCAGCCATGCAGCGGCAGCAACCCACATATAAAGTAGAGGAAGACTGTCACAGACATTAGCTCAGGGTTAATCCTCCTCAAGCACGTAAAGAGAAAGATTGGCAACAGGGCTAATATTCCTCTGCAAAAAAAAAAAAAAGGGCAAAAGACCTGAACAACAGCTCACCAAAGAAGATATAAAGATGGCAAATAAACGTATGAAAGGATGTTCAGCATCAAATGTCATGAGGTAGTTGGAAATAATGAGTTTCCACTACATATCTGTCAGAATGGCCAAAATGCAGAACACAACACCACCAAATGCTGGAGAGGATGTGGAGCCACAGGAACTGTCATTCATTGCTGGTGGAAATACAAAATGGTACACCACATGGGAAGACAGTTTGACAATTTCTTACAAAACTAAACATATTCTTAGAGTACTATCCAGTAATTGAACTTCTTGGTATTTACCTGAATGAGCTGAAAATTTATGTCCACACAAAAACCTACACGCGATTGTTTATAGCAGCTTTATTCATAACTTTATTCAGAACTGCCAAAACTTGGAGCCAACCAAGATGTTCTCCAGTAGGTGAATGAATAGATAAACTGTGGTACATCCAGACAATGGCATATTATTCAGTGCTAAAAAGAAATGCATTATCAAGCCATGAAAAGACAGAAAGGACACTAAAATGCATGTTATTAACCGAAAGAAGTCAATCTGAGAAGAGTGATACTGTATTATTCCAACTAAATGAAATTTTGGAAAAGGCAAAACTTTGCAGAGAGTGAGAAAATCAGCGAATGTCAGAGGTTTGGGGAGAGAGAGGGATGAATAGGAGAGCATAGAGGATTTTAAGGGCAATGAAATACTCTGTATGATACTGTAATGACATTTGTGAAAATTGATAGAATGTCCAACACCAAGAGTGGACTCTAATGTAAACTATGACCTTTGGCAGATAATGATGTGTCAGAGATGGTAATAAACGTACCGCTGTGGTGTGAGATGTCAACAGTGGGGGAGGCCGTACATGTGTGGGGACAGGGAAAATATGGAAGCCCTGTATACTTTTCACTCAATTTTACTGTGAACATGAAACTTCTCTAAAAAATAAAGTTTATTATTTTCTTTTTAGAAGCTGGCTCAAGAGCTCATCGCCAATGATTTTTCTTTCTTTCGTGGGCACTATATCACAATCAGTCTACAACTCAACTGAGTGTTAAAACACAGACATTAACAATTCTCTATTCCAAAAGTAGTTCAGAAAAGTAGGACTTTGAAGGTTAAATAGTTTTAGAAGTGTCTTAAACAAGCTATTTTCCTTATATTTTTCTTTCAATTTTAGTGCAAAATTGATGACAAACTCAATGCCTGTTTAAGTATTAAAAAAATGTTAAGTATAAAATAAATTCTAAGTGTGAAGAAAGCATTGCATTATTGCTTGTTTTTTGTGCAATAAAAAATAAAAACACTGCATAATCACTAGCATCTTAGAATTAGATGAAATATGGTTATGGTGCTATAGTGTAACAGAGAGTAGTTTCTAGATAGGAATTTGGCTAATGATGTTGTCATCAAGTATTTTTGTGAAGCTAGAAAAAGTAATTTATGGGGAACGTAAGTGAATTCCATTGGTAAGTAAAATATATGATGGCAATATCAGGCCAGTCAACAATTAGAAATATGTCCTTGGATTTCAAGCAAGGTAAAGGACTATAGACACAGATTTGGGGAGACATCCTTGTGGATGTAGACAAGATGTTTAGAAAAAGAAGGTAACGGAATAGAATTGAGGAATGGATTTTGGTAAACTGAGATGTAGAAAATTAAGAAGAGAACTATCTAGCATTTAACTGATTAGAAGCTAAGGCTGTCATGTGGCATCCAGGCTCCAGCAAAAACCAGTCTTGTTGAGCAAGCGATTGATCAGCAGGCAAAGAAATATTCTAATTGGTTGCGAGAATTGGGTGATTTTTTCCAAGCCATAATGATATACTAATGAAACTCGCTATGCCCAATTAATATCCCAGTTCAAAAATGAAATGCACTATAAAATTTGATTCTTTTATTGGTTCTTTTTACTATGTAGCCAGAGTATATATTTTGATACATTTTTTGGAAGCATGGGCATAACACCACTTTGTGAACTCACTCTGGCTGTGCCCCTAACCCCAAGTATATCAACTCTTATCATGATGCACGGTAATTTCCTGTATAATTGTCAGTTTTCTCCCATTAGAATGCTTGGTTGTCAATGGTTCTAATGTTGCCTTATTTATTGTTTTATCACCAGAAATATAGTACTGTGTCTCATATAAATGGGTACTCAATGAATGCTTTTAAAAAAAAAAAAAATCAATGAAGTATTTCTTAGGATCATGCTTAGGTAGATAAGGACCATTGCATGGATTAGAGGAAAGGACAGGAAGTATGGCATTACTTACAAGTTGTACGACATACTGAAAGTCACATATTCTTTCCCAATTTCCCCATAAATGAAATAGAGAGAATAATGTCATCTATCGTGCAATGTTGTTAAAAGGATTACATTTTATATGCAAATAGGGTAACAGTCTTGGCACATAGTAGCTACTCCATAGATGGTAACTATTATTATTGTTGTAATTAATATGTCCTTTTTGAAAAGCCCAAATTTTAACAAGAGAGCTCCCTGTGGATTCCACTTCCTTATTTTATTTGACATTAATTTAAGTAATAAAGTGTTGACTATGTGAAAAATGATGTATTCCCCGTCTGCAAAGGACACCACAGATTAAAATGTCCTTAATCATTCCCAGCCATGGTCTATCTAATAATGGAGAAGAAATCATTTGGTAATAAAAATGTTGCCATTCTCATGCAATTCCATTTCCTTGTTCTTATTCCACTTTTTCAACCTAGGATCATGTTGTTGCTACGTAAATCTTAGGCTAAAGATAGAAAAGCTTTATAATCCAATATGGGTGTGGGGTTCTAAATTAAAGAGCTAATAATTCCTCTCTCTCTTTCAGGAAACACTTCTAGCTAATTCCAACACTGATTCCCAAACCCGGGTTCCAGACAGCCTATCTCTGGCCACATTATTGCTCCAGTCTTGTGTACTGTTTGAGGTTTGAATTCTCCTAATCTTGAGGCGTTTGAATTTAGGTAATAGCTTGGATCAGAAATCTTCCTTCGGCTATGTCCTCTAAGTGACCTCTAGGGGGTTCCTAGAGATAATGAGATTGCAGTACTCATACGTCTCCAATAGTGACATCAACACCCATGCATCCATCAGTACAAAGATGGATGCATGAGGTCAAAAGTAGGAAGGGAATGAAAACTCTGTGACTAGTAGCATGTGGAAAAAATACTAAATCCTAAATCGTAGGCCATAACTAGATCAGGTTCCAAGAGAGCACCATAAGACATAAGCAATTCAACTAGAGCTGGGTGTAGACCTGGAGACAGTCAGTGAGTAAGTTTAGATCAAAACCCCAAGAAGAGACTGGAAAACAATACATGATCTTCTGAAGTAATATTGAGGGTCTTTGAGCTATTTTCATCATTTTTTAAAAGTGCAACAACATTCAGCCATAATTAAAAAAATAGCATTTATTTTGCTTAATGGTGTTAAATTAGCTAATTCTGGAGGGAAAAAAATCATTAAGAGACCTTAGCCAAATAATAAATAAAATATACAGGCTCATTCTCAAATGCGAATAGTATTGAAGCACTTAGACTGACTTACCAGTTTTAAATAAAAAGTTTACCTAAAATGATCTTCCCATAGGTTTGACATTAATTTGTGACCATTTGCACTGGACACTGATATTACACAGAGTCTTCATCAGAATTTTAACTCTACAGAAAAGGATTGCTTTCAAGTTTTTACCTCTTTGGATGGAATTGGAAGTGTTGATCTATTCCAGCTGTGTGTAAAGTATTAGGAGCTTTTCCTTGACACTTTCTTTGCTCTGCAACTGGCCTTTCTTTCTTTTACTCACTCAATCACTTGTTGGAGGAAGAGTCTCATCTTCTTAGCTTTATTTATCTATAAATTTCTAAAATATATAAGAGCTAAGGACAAGAAAAAGACCGTAGAGCAAAAAAGCATTAAAAGGGCAAAATTTGCAAAACCAAAAAATTGATGGGACTAAACTAAACTGGAGATCAGACATCAGGTGAAAGACTAAAGACAGATGAAAATAGAGGTCACTCAGTGAGCTGTATCCAACCAGTTCAGCCAATTCCCATCCAAAGAGAAAAGGAGGACACATGTGCCCATTCCTGGCAGTTGAGGCAGCAAGATCTCTAACAAAAGTACACTCATTTAATAAAAGAAGATTACTGAAAAATCCACTGGTGTGTCTAGCCTGTTGCTAATTCAGAATGGTAAGCATGCATAGGTAACGAATTCAAGGATGTTACTTCAACTTTTCAAGCTGAGACTCACTTAGCTCCGAGAATTTTAAAAACTACGTTTGACCTATGCCTTTTCTGCAGTTCTCAAAAAACTCAGTCTCCAGGGCATTCTTAGTAGAAAAGTCTTGGATATGATACACATTTCTCTTTCCCGAGACATAGAGCAAACTCTTCTGCTGCACAGCAGCCTCACTGTTGGGTCTTCATCTGTATACTGGGAATAGTAACACTTGTCATGTAGGGTTAATTGGCATAATATTCATAAAATACTTTGAGCTTCTCAGATAGAGGACTCTATAAATATGACATATTAACTTTTCTATGATAGCATGTAAAGGTACACTTACTATACACCTGAAAAATTAGTGATCTTTTTCACTGATCCATGGATTATGGCTATATTTAATTACTGTGACGTGCGTAGAATATCCTATTGAAATAAGAGCTGAAAAGATATTTTTTGGTTCAAATGCTGGTGGAATATTTTCTTTATTCCAAGCCAAGTACAAAACATTATAAATAACACTAAAAATGGGCTAATTTTCAGGGGTTACTCAGTACATATTAGGCCTGTAACCCAGGGGATGGACTTATAGAAAGCTAAAACCTCCTCTTTCAAAAATTTCTACTTCTTATTTCTAAAAATATAGCCCAATGGTTGCCCCTGACTTTTTCCTCTCAAAAATTCCTTCTATTTTTTACCTTATGCATATATACTTTGAAATTTTTCATCTACCAGGTGAACATTTATTACATAATTGATGTCGTTGCATTTTTTATTAATACGTGCTATTTGGTTCCTAATGAGTCAGAGCTAATCAACTCGCTTTAAAGTGGAATTGTTGTATTATAACAACAACAACTGCAGGAACATCAACAAAAGAGAATTATACCCTTATCGGTGCATCCAATTACCAGTGAATATGCTTCTTTCTTGTTCTTATAGAAAAATGTAAATACCCTTATTAGCTAAAATATCCCTAAGCCTAGATGATCCCAGTTTTAAATCAATGCTACAGGGCTAAATTTGAAGTCAGAATGACCACTCTCCTAAAGAACACTTTTCTTGAGATACTGTTTAGATAACATAGGGCTTAAGAAGTGACCAGTAATGTTTCAACAGCATTAACCATATCTTAATCTTCACAACAGTCCTTTGAGATAAACTACTATTATTCTCATCTTCACAGATGAGGAAACTGGGACGTCAAAAGGTGAACTCACCCAAGTCACAAAATTCATAATAATAAGAGCCAAAGTTCTTCATATTCAAGAAGAATCCTGGAAGATGGGCTTTAGAGCATGCACTGTTATCCATCATGCACACAGCCCCCTGGAGAGATGTGCAAAACAGAGGTAGGGTGTAGCTAAATTTAAATTTAATTAGTGTCTGCCTAAGAGTTGCAACTTCAGATATGCAAGAAGTATTCTGATATAGGTCAGAAACCTGGATCTGCATAAAGAAAGGAAGCGCAATCATAGAAGGAATAAATAAAGCACTCTTCACATGTTAATTAAAAAAGCAATTCATAGTGAAAAAAATATGAGTAAGAACTCCCACAGATAGATATCTAATTAGTATTCATTAAACATTCAAGTTAATTGAGCTTCTGTTTTCTCCTTGTATCTCCCCACAAGGAGGATAAAGCATAAATTCTTCTTGTGAAACTTTAATGCCTTCCTTATCCCACACCTCCCAACTCTTTCTCCAATCTCTATCCAGTAATTATCTATACGAACTCAACCACTCTCCTCCTGCACTTACAAGAACTGTCCTGTCGGCATCAGCAAACTCACTCTGAGAAGGTCTCAAGATTAGTCAAAAGGACTATTTGTTACTCTGATCAGGTGAAGACCATCCTTTCAGGCAGCTGAAGTGTGGTGCTCTTGGACCACCGTACTCTTTATACACCCACCCACTTCTAAATTACCACGCTATGGCAGCCAGAGCAGAAAGCACCACGAGGGTGGTAGGTGGTGGGAAGGAGATAAATAGAACACACTCCTGATTTAAAGTGTTCATGAGCCATAATAAAAAGAATAAAAGGAATGTGAACTCAAGCTTGAGGCCAATGGCCCACCCATAACAGCAACAAATGTTTAAAATAACCACCAATAAAGGCTGGCTACATTGTTTATATCCAGTGAATCATAACTTAAAGTAGCTATTTAAAAAATATTTTAACGGAAACTCAGCTTTTGAACTCCAAGTATCAGAACATTGGGAGAGGGCATAAGCCTCGGACAGCCTCCTGGCTTTCCTTTCTTCCTTCCTTTCTCTTCTCTTCTCTTCTTTCTTCTCTTTCTCTCTCTCTCTCTTTCGCTTCCTCCATTCCTACTATCCTTTATTTTAATTTTCTCTATTTCTTGGAAAAGATTAGACTCACCTGAAAATGTCTGAATAGCTACTGTTCTTTTAATAAAATAAAATAATTCTATATATCACGGATGTCATGTCTGCAATGTTCAAACAACAGAATTCTTTTTTTCTCACTTTTGTAATATGTTATAAGTATAGGCAAGGAAAAGTAAAGAAGCAATGGTTATTTTTTAAAATTAAAAAAAAGTAGGGGCCGGCCCAGTGGCACAGCGGTTAAGTGCGCATGTTCCGCTTCGGCGGCCCGGGGTTCCCAGTTCGGATCCCGGGTGCGGACATGGCACCACTTGGCATGCCATGCTGTGGTAGGCGTCCCGCATATTTTTACTTTAAAAAATTTTTCTTTAAAAAAGTAAATTAAATATGGACATCTAGAAACATTTTCCTTTTAATTCTTTGAAAACCTGATCAAAATCATCAAAGTGAGCCAGTTCATTGCCTTTTATAAGAACACCAAAACATCTTCTATCCCGTCAAAAACATACATTTACTAATTATTATGAAATGTGTTTGAGTCCTGCCTGGCATTTACTGTATAATATTTTAGGTATTAAAATTGTTTTAGAAATAAAATGCCACAAGCTTTTGATTAAGTTGATAGTATATAGATTGCAGTGTTGCTGAACGTACAACAGCAGTGTGGGAAATAATAATAAACAGCGTGAACTGCATGCATACCCCTATTTTACAATAATTACTTGCTGAACTCACCATACTATAAGGCAAGTAGCATGACTATCTTTCAGAAATGTGAAAAGGCAGTTTGTTATTCTCTCCTACATTCTCTGGGTTTTTATAGGCCAGTTCGTTTTGTCTCCACTGTGAAATACCTTAAAAGGTAACATGGTATTCTGACTCTAGTGGTAATTTATTATACCCGTTAATCTTGTAAAATTGCCCTCTGGATGTAATAATTTGTTATTATTTTATTAGACCTTCTTATGCATACTGTGTTTATCATAAAGATGTCACCATTGTGATGCCTAGCAACCGTTACAATGTTCTGGAGGTGTTTGCATATATTTTCCTGGGGGAGAGATCCGCGTGGTCCCTGCATGGGAGAGCTGTCAGTATATTCTGATGTATGAGGATAAAAGGAGGCCCTGCTGCAGTCTCCAATAAGCTCAAGTCACGGCCTGAAAGCAGTGACTTGGGCATCACTACACCGTGTTAGAAAATGTGTCAATTATCACATGGACCGCCTAAGGGTACTGCCTGGGTCTAGGTCATAAAACCATCAAGACTGAAGGCGGAAAAAATTGATGAAGAAGTCAGTTGAATTAATTGATTCAAGGAAGCCTGTATATGGAATGTTCATTGTAACTTGAGACCCCCCAATTTCAGTCTGAGAAGCTTTCCTGGGGATGATCCCACGAGTAAAACTAAAGCTGTCTATCATCTCTGACATAAAGTACGTAGAGCTGGCATTTGGGGCGTTTTCTAAAAGCCGGTAGGTACTTGTCAAACTAGTCAAGAAGCCATAAAAATAAAAATAAAATCATGCTAATAATGTTATAGTTGTTTTGCTATTATTGAGATTCTTAAAATACCATGCCACTGTTTATATGTGAATGCAGTCGGGATCACTTAAATATGTAGCCTAGGGCCTAAGTCATGAAAGCTTTATGCACCATTTATGTAGGTTTCTGTGCAGTTTACTCAGGGAAGGCGGAAAATTACGTATTTTTCATACATTTACAATGGTTTCTGAGCTGCTTCAATGACCCCCTTTTTAAACTTCCTTGTGTTCCCCTTGAATTACTGAATCATATTTAAGGCATTTGTATCAGATGAGTTCCTTTAAGAAATCTCTACTCACTTGGCAAGGGAATAACCATTAAAGAAACTGGCTGTCTACATAAAATGCCAAAACTACCAGTCAATCAAGCGGGTTTGTGGGAAAATTAAATTTTATTAAGCAACAACAACAAAAAAATCACTGTTTGATAATATCGAGTAGGCACTTTGCTCAAAATATTCAGGCAGCCGGCCGCACATAGATCCTGAGGTATACAGGATTACTACCTCAGATCTTTCAAAAGGAAACACATTATTCTCAAAGTACACTGTTAGGGCCAAGAGCACAGGCCAGAAAGATATCCATCGCTTTACTGGTGCTAAACAAAAAAATTCTTCTGTACTAAGTTTCAGTTTTATAAAGAACATATGAAAAGGCTTGGCCCCTCTCACTTAAGATATAATAGGTGATGTAATTTTCATAATGATAGTAACGGTTATAGTGATGATAATTATGAGTGATATTTCCCAGTATAGTTTGATCTGTAGCATTGGATGCTTTCTTTGAAGGTAAAAACAAATTTTGCATTAGAAGAACCCATATCAGAAAAAACTAACTTCATTAAAATATTTAACCAAACTTTTCATCTCTTCCACTCGAAGATGTCCTTGCTATTGGCCAGTATTCCAGTGAAGCCAGCAGAAGTCTTATTAAGATTTGTCTCTCATTTCTTCTACTTTTGCATAAATTGGTCCTATTTTTCTTTATATGTAAAGTTAAACAGTAACACAATCTTCCAAAGAGAGATTTTAAGTTTTTAATTTCTACACTATATGCCAGGTAGGAAGACGACAGACTCTGGAATCCAGAAACTTACCTTTGCCACATGCTAGCTATATAGTTGCTAAAGTTATAGGAGCATTGGGTTACATATCTTAAAAAAATGTGTAATATGGTAATACCTGCTCACCCCGCTTCACAAAACTACTCCGAAAACCAAATGGAATACTTGCTATTAAAATGTTTCAGAAACTAATGTACCACAAAATATTAGCTATAACTATCCACATTAGACTTAAATTGCTGTAGCCCATCGCTATTACCTGTTACAATTATTTTCAAAATACACTCAATTATCAATTGCCTAAGACTTTCGGACCAGCCCAAAATCTATCTTTTGATAGCTAAATAAAATAAGAGAAGGGCTATTCCAGATAGACATCAGTGTATCAATTTACAATGTTTCTTTCTTTTTTTCTTGATTATGATTAAAGGAATTTGTTCTGAAATGGGATGGATTATAGGGTTATTTCCCAAAGATATGAGAAATCCAAATCTTGACCTGAAACTGTAGAATACAAGTTTGGAGACAACTCAGATTCCATATCTTCAAAGGGGTTCCACATAGGTAGTAAAGGCAGAGAGAGGCCTGGAGGGTGGTGATTTTGTAATCTGAAACTCTGTTTCACAGATAATATTACACCAAATTCTATTAAAAAATAATAGCAAGAATTGTCTCTGGTCTCTAAAATTTAAGTGGACCTGCTCTAAACATGTGGGGTGTGGAAAATACACTTTACGACTGATCTCAGTTGTTTGCTGTGATTTTCAATGAAGAGTTTCCCTTATCTTATTGCAACAAATTTATCTTCTAGGGATATCACAGGAAGGAAATAGGCAACTCTTCAAACAAGACAAATGGAAACTTTGTAATGAAAACTCCTGTACCTCAGGTTTATAACAATACCCACTCATCTGGACATGTGACATCATCGCTCATGAAGAAGGACTGCCTGTAGAAGAACCAGGTTCTCTTGGATAATAAATAAAGAACGTGCTGATATCCAGACTGGAGGCGACTCCCTGGGCCATAGCAGAATTGCTTCGGAACTAGTTCTATGGGAGTTGATAGAATGCAAGGAATTCAGTTAGTAGGGAATACAACATGGTTTATTAGTTGGAATTCGATTCAGCTCAAGTGATAGGAAACCAAGATAAAAGTAGATAAAATAAAGCCTCTTTTTTCAGTCTTTCACATAAACAAAATCCAGAGATAAGCAGCTCTGGGCTCTTATGTGTTCCAAGAATCTGGGTTCCTTGTGTTATCAGCATTTAGCTTTTATCTCTTTGCCTATCCAAGTTTGGATTGCTCTAGAGAATTTACCATCTTTACTGTACTTTGGTCCAACTCCATAAAAATAATAACTAGTAGGTTTGGGACCATTCTCAAAACTATTTTACCTATTTATTAATTTAATCACCAAACATTTATTGATACTTAATTGGTGCCAAACACAGTTTAGGCATTCAGGACTCAGTAATAGAAAAAAAATTTAAAGCTATAGTCCTATGGAGTTTGTATTATAGTAGGAAAAAGAGGCTATAAACAAATACTGTAGAGCACATTATTTGAAAATTAGGGCTATTTAAAAAAAAATAAGGAGGACATAGAATGATGGGTCAGGTAGACATTATTGTAGTTAGTGCAATGAGAAACTGCAACTTTGCTAAGGATGACGTTAGGAAAGAGATCCAAAAGAAAAGACATAGAGAAGGATGAGTTGGGTGAGTTATAGAAGAGATGTGGACTGGGACAAAATCATGAGGATCTTTTAGGCCATACTAAAGGCGTCCCATTTTATTCTGAGTGAGATGGGAAGTCCTAAGATGACACTTAGCGTAGAAGTTACTGAGTTTTCTTTTATTGCAATAGGATTAATCTGGCTACAGAGCGACCCATTAGGAGGATACTGCAAGAGTCTAGCTGAGAGATGATGATGGCCTTGAGATGCACTCAGAGACTGAACAAAGTTTGCTGATGGTTTGGATGTGGTGTGCAAGACAATAAAAGAAATCTAGGTTGATCCAAGTACTTTGAAGCAATTGGAAGAATGGATGGATGAGCCGTGTACTGGCATGGGAAACTGGCAAAAGATCAGCTGTGGAGGGGAAATCAAGAGTTAGATTTGAGACATATTAAGTCTAAGATATGTATATATATGTATATATATATATATATATATATATATATCGAGCAAGATAATAATATCCTGGATTTCTTATCTATATTTTGGGAGTAATAATATCATCAACCTCATGCAGGTATTTTGAGGATTAAATTATTAAGACGCATAAAACCTTTAGAACAGTGCCTAAAACATAGGAATTGCTCAATAGGGTTAGAATAAGAGAATAATATAAATGGCCAAAGAGAGATATTGAGAAGGAAGTTGGGTATAAGAGTCTAGATTCAGAGGGGAGGTCTGGGGCTATGCAAAGCAATTTGGGAACTTCAACATCTGTACGGTATTTAAAGCTGTGGGAGTAGATGAGACGACCTAGGGACTGAGTGAAGATAGACAAGTAAAGAGTTCAGACATTTGATACCTGGAGAAACTCAGTGTTTACAGGTGAGGAGAATGAAGAGGCCCTCGCAAACGAAACTGAAAAGGGGTAACCAGTGAGAGATCCCATTGAAAAGGAAGTAAGACTTTATGTTTCCAGCTTTGTATACAATAGGCCCAAAAGACCAAGAATAAATTAAGAAATTAAGTAAAATGGTGTTTTCTTATTGTAGCACTCAAGCTAAAGGGACGGAGATTACCCAGACGTAATTGGTTCTAACTGAACACATATTGGCAAAATGTGACTCACGTCTCTATTTCTATTCCCTCTCGGAAGCATTTGCTTAAAAACGTGTCTTAGAATTTTGTCAGAGATCTGTGTCAAGGCTGCATGCTTACAGTTTCCAAAAGTGATCATGACGCATGCTCATATTTACTCTTCTAGCACCGCCATGTGCTATGACATGCTGAGGACCACCAGAAGCACTTCTCTATCTACATTTGATATCAGCTACACTTAATGATCTTTATTTTATTGTAGTTTATCTTATTATTTCAAGCTCGTTCCAATCAATGGAGAAGGTAGAAGCAAGAAATTATATATATATATTTGCTTGGAGATTTTATATGTATATTAATATACATATATTTGTTTTGGTCTTGTTACATTACCACACTTTACAATCATTAGGACATTTGGAAATTCTTGAAAATTTAGTTTATGGGGAGGAGAAAAGCCATTATTTTTCAAAATAAAAATTAGTTTTGATTTTGATTTGAAGCAAATTGTGTTAAGTTGTATTCTCTCAAGCCAGTTTTCTCAATATTAGGTGTGGTGCTGTAGAGGTGACGGTCATGAAGTCTAAACAATTTTTCATTTTCCTGAGAAGACATTTATGTCTGATCATGGTACCCTAGAGGACTCTGGGTCCAAAATGGAATGGACCAGAATCAACTGTAACTTAAAAGTGAGTAGAAAATATTATTTTCTTTCAGAAGAGCAAGAATTCAATTTAATTTACCAGGAAAGTTAATTTAGAAATAATACTGCAGTTTCCATGTTTATGTATATGTAAGCAAACCAAACACACACACACATATTTAATATATTTCTAAAAGATAAACTACAATAGGAAAGGACACTGTCGGATACAGTAAGATCAGACTAACAACATTTAGTATCCAAAAGAACACTGCCAGAGATGGAGCATTAGGGAACATATTTAGTTAAACATAATGTTATAGACCAAGAAATCTTTTTCTTTAATCAACAACAAGTAGTCCAGAGATCTGCCAGTTGCTCAACCTCATGACCTAAGGTGATAGGAGATTCATAGCTAACTAAAAGCAGCTGGATATATGTGTAGAGTACACGCTAACTGACTCGGAATCCTCCAATGGATATACAAACACAAATAGATGTGTGTGTGTGCCGTGCGTCTGCTTCCTCTCAACTGCCCTCGTTAGGTGGAATAAAGGCTCAGGCACAGGTTTAATGTAATTGCTAGTAAATATGGTAACTATTTTCTTCTACTAAAGTTACAAAAATTCTTTGAATTTTATATCAGGGACTAAATTTGTAATGGAAAATGATGTTTGATGGTGTTTAAATGCAGAGTATGTCACTTTATAAAGCATAGGACTCTTTTAAGTTATTTTTTTTAACTTCTTGACATGTGTCACAATTTGGAATTCTGCTCTCATGGGATAAATGCCAGATTACATGGTGTAGTATTTTTATCCTCTGTGCTTTCGCTGTAGAAGCATACAACATCAAAGGAGAGGCAGGATCACTCGCATCGGCAGAAAATGGAATAGGACTATAATATGCTGGCTTTGATCTTGCCTTCTAGTAATTATCTTGGCTGCATGCATGCATTGAGAGTAAGATTTGAATTAATAAGGCCAAGAAATCCTAGAAAATGTAAGAGGTATTCCTGAATATAAACTTTGCCTATCTTCAACATGACAGATTGCGATGGGGTCGAGGAAGTTGTGAGTTGTTAATTTAAAGCGTTAATCCTGAAACGCTATTCTCTGAAACTTGTCACTGTGATATTTAAGACAGCAATCTTGGCAATTAAGACATTATCACTTTTAAGTCCAATTCACCTCTAGTATGGAGTATTTAGGTAACATTCATCTGGTTTCATGTAGGTTTTCACATAACAGGACTTAAGGTAAAAATGATTAAATTTATTTCTTTTAAAGTCATTCGCATAGCTCAGTCCACTATCATTACAAACTGGTCTAAGACTGCTTTAGGAAAGATACTGCTTTTGATCTGGAAAGTGAATCAGATCATCAACATCTATATAGGACATATATACAGAGTGTGGGGATATTATATTCTGGGTCAGTCTTTTCATTTTCCTATTTCTTTGTTTACCAGTCTTTATTTCTATATTGGGTTAAGAGGACTCCATTTTTCCCTCCGTGAGTGAAAATCACCATATCTATTGGAGGGTGATAAGATGGCTACGTTTCAAAAATATCAAGGGCTAACACGTGCTAGAGATTAGAAGGGTTCCAGCAGCAGAATATCTGTGCAATGTTGAGGATTCAATTCACTTTGTAACTGATTAGATACCACCTAATGAGAGGCGTAGAACTTAGTCGACACCAAATAGTAGGTGTTTTGCTTGTATAAAACCGTCTCACAAGAAGTTGTATATTATCCTAATTGGAGACTCTTTCACCTACAGTACTATCAAGACTACTGTCATAAACTTAACTAATCTGTACCTGAAATGAATTAGACCCAGTGGATTCCAATTTATCCACCAAATGCAAATTAAATGCACATGAATGGAGCCATCAGATAGAATAACAGGAAAGCAAGCCTCTGTTCCCTTCCACATCCTTCAAAAAGAGTTTTAAATCTTACAAAGCAGAGTTAGAGGCCATTTGTGTAGCAAACCGACAAAGGAACACACTTCTTTGAAGAAACATTCTCTCTCCAGGTTGAAAATAATTCCCAATTCTAGTGATTCAAACTCATTTTGCAATAAATGAGGATTGAGAAATAGAGGATTTACTTCCAAGAAAACAGCAACCACAGCTTTTATATTTTTGTAAGTGCTGTGAATTCTACTCTGTGGTATAAACAATAATAAAAGTGTTTACTTCCTAAAAGTGGTGTCCAATTGTATTCAGTGACTTTTCAAGAGAGCTGAATATGCAGGTTACTCTTCAACTGACGTCTATATATATTTAACCCATGGAGTTGGAAACAACGAGCATTCCAGGCTTGTGATAGGAAATGGCACATATTCTTGTCTCCTATCACCAAAGTCCCCTAGCCCTCATTCTAATTTTCTCTAGGACGTGGTGTGAATTTGCCTCTGTTTGGTTATCTGTAAAGTGGGACTGGAGCCAGACAAGAACTCAAGTCTGATGAAAAGCGAAGGTTTTGTTTGCACTCCACCTCTGAAAGTGCTGACAAGAAAGAAAACTCATAAGTATGTGGTAGCTTCCCGTGAAAGTTTTCTTTTTCACTATGGGTAAAATGAGAAATCATGGAAGTTTACAGACCGACAATTAGCTAACCAAAAGTAAGCATCCAGTCTTCAGCAATGAGAAATCATCCTAGAGGAGAGGGGAATCTTGTGACTACTGAAGTTGAAGTACTTAAGGAACTTGTTAATTGAGGGGAGAAAAAAGGCATGTGAGCAGATGTGCCACCATGATCAAAAATATCCTTTAAACAGAAGGGCACTAGTGTTGTTAAGTTGGCTATCCACACTGAAAGGAGGAGGGAGCCTCAGCAATCACAGTCGGCCTCTTGCTGCAGAATTCATATGGTCTCAGTAGCTTGCAGCCCTGCCAACCAAAATTCTGCAAACTGTTGTTTTTTCCCCCTCTGCCACATTGCCAAGTTCCTTGCAGTCTTAAGTGTTGGAGAAAAGGTCACTGGAGTTAAAGCAGTGGCTGGGAGGACTTCCCATATAAGCAAAGCCCATTCCCAGTGGCTGTTACATGTTCGTTTTTCCAGCTGAATGAAATCCAGCAGGGGCAGCCTTGGACCGAGGCTAGCATCACCCTAGTCCCTTCAGCAAGGCTGGGATATTAAAGGCAGGGTGATTTAGGGAGCGGTGTGTGTCGACATCCATCAGCCCGGGAAGCACAACGTCCCGCTCAGATCTGGGAAGTCATTCAGCATCAGCCGAATGTGTGTTCTCGCCACTGCTGAACAGTATTTGAGCCCAAGATTTCTTCCCCTGTGCATTGAATGATTGTGGCGCACTCTTTGAACCGAAGGAAATATAAGACATCCAGAGTGGTTTAGGAACACCAAAGCTTCCTTCTCTGGTTTTTACTTGAACATAAAATATATTTAAAATGTCTTAAGTTATTTTATACCAGAAATGTACAGATTCCAATATCAGCACCAGATATAAAAGTAAATTATTTCAGTAATAGAACGTTGTGGTACAAAAAGACCTCAACAAACAACAGCTCCTTCATGTTCTCTAAGCCTATCAATTACATTTTATTATTTGTCTGAATTGTGGCACTGAAAAAATTTTAGTGTTAGGTTGTTTATAGCACTTGCATATTTCTTTAGAATGCCTAAAACAAAGAGACTTTCCTGCAAATGACAGACTGTAATTTCCATATTTCTACGAATCTCTTTCATTTCTTAAATAAACAACAGAAATTTCTATCTGAGGTCTCTGTGACCTGATGAGTCAGCCAGTAACTCAAGCTCCTAGTGCCTCATGTAAGCAACATTTTGGAGACTTGTGAATTTCAGGGTCATGCTGGCGGGAACCGTCATTTCGGAACTGGGGGTGAGTTTTCATGGCCACTAAGAGTGTGCTATATGGCTGATACTTGACTCTTTGTTTAATGCTAATAATTTGGGGAGAAACAAAACTTGGTGGAAGCTTCGAGTCCAGTGTTTACTCCTCTGACTCTGCCCATACATTTCACTTAAAATACAGCCACGAGGGACATTCTATTCTGGGCTATCTAAGGATAAGGGTGTGTTCTTGTGTTCTTGTGGCTGCCAACCACATGGCGTAATTTCATAGGTATAATTATTACCCTGATCTAGGGCTTTACTACTGAATTAAATGCTGCAGATCCCTCTTCCCACACCAGCTCAGATGACGCTTTTTTTGGGGGGGGGTAATTTCACCAATAATACAGTCAATCAAAATATGTGTAAGATTAAAGGAGAGGACAATTTTTAAAATTTTGAATCCTGACCCAAAGTAAAAAAAGTTTTAATAACTACAAAACATCTTACCTCTCCAAACTTCAGGATTATGTTACTGAAAGATGCATGATAGTAAGATTAAATCTCAAATTTATGACTTTATAAAAAAACAGAACTAGAAAGTTTGAGGTCAAGAGTCAATGGGCGTGAAGAACTACATACAGCTATGTTACATTTTACATTCACTAAAAGAAAACAGGAAAGAGCAAAGTAAAGAAAGAATGGCTGTGAGGAGTTACACATTTTGAAATATTTATAATTAATTTTTAGTTTCTAGATGCTGGGAACTTTTCAGGATTTTTTTCCTACAAAATTTAGATAGAAATCCTTGTAAATTTGCTCCTTTTCATGTTTTTTCTGGCAGATACTCTGCCTAATGTCAAAATGCTTCCTTTACTTTATAAGCTAGGATATAGATAGGTTTGTTTCCCGCTTCTTTGATCCTACTATAGTTTGAGACGCCATGTAATTTGAATATTAGACATGAAATAAAGGCTGTAGGTGACCATTAGTTAACCTATACAACTGAATAGGGATTTCTCAAACACCCTTGAGAAAGCAGTGATTTTACCTGTGATAATTTTTTGCCAAAGCATTCAAAGCCTCTCTGACAGATTGCTGGCTCATTCTGCCTGAAAGAACCAGGCCAAATGCAGGTTCTATCTTTGTTTTCTCCGCCTCTGACCTTGCGCCTAGTACAGTTCGCACTTAATAAATGCATTACTTAATTAAAAAGAATATAGGGAGATCACTTTATGTAAACAACATAAATGTATTGAACAAAAACAGCAGAAATCCTTTTCAACCAGTGTGAGCACAATAGTATATTCAATAAACATGGTCAAGCAGACAAAAAAAAATAATACACAATTTCTATCTCTCTTGTACCTCAGTGTCTAAAATATTAATAGGGACTTATTTGCGATGGTCAGTCCTACTTCGAAATATCTCCATCCCACGCCTGTGAATTCTCACACAGCCTCTAGGTACTCCAGATCTTCCAATGCATCTGGTCATCTAAAGGGACTAAGAATATTCTCTTTACAAAACCCTCGACTTGGTCTGAAACGTGATGTCAGGCTATAGCAAGGTTGTGGAAGCAAACGCAGTCTTTAATCTGAGCATTCTTTATTTTCTCTGCAAGTAAGGCATTAGGTAATTCCCAAGGAATCAGGATTTTTGGTAACAACATTTACCTTGATTTGTTAATGTCCTTTGTTTTATTTTTGTTTGTTTTGGGGGGGAAGAAATTTCTAAATGACCTTTATATTTTTTAGATCACACACCTATCATGCCTCGTTGTCTTTATAAAATTCTCTTGTGAGTCCTTTCAGATTTCAGTTGCTTTTGGATCTATAATCTTGGACCAATTCTAGTACTGTTCTGTTCACAAAAACATTTCTGTGTTGGATCCTAATGCTTGGCCTCTAAGAAGAACCTGTGAAGAAGACGGATGTTGTACTTGACCTTGTAGTGCTTAGTGTTTAATGAGAAACATAGACAAGTAAACATAAAATTCAAACAAGCTGTGATAAAGGCTATGTTAGGGATATTATAAGATTTAATGGGAGCATGTCACCTAACCCAAATCGGGAGTTTCAGAGATGTCTTCTCAGAGAAAGTAGAAATCTAATTTGAACTCTGAAGGATCAAAAGAAACCTGAGGAAGGTGTGAAAGTGGAGTGGCTCATTGCAGGGTGGAGCAGCTAGGTTATAAAGTGAAGGATTGGGTAGATGAAAGGGGAGTTCTCTAGGCAAAGATTCAGCATAAAAGTCCCAAGGCAAGAGGAAATAAGTGCAAGGGTCAGTGTGGTAAGAGATGAGACATCTGGAATCAAGTAATTCACAATCTTGAAAGCTAAGTGGAAATATTTAGACTTCAGCCTAAGAGCAACGGAGAACCATTGAAGACGATTTTAGGAGAGTGGGGACTTGATAAGATTTGTGCGTTAGGAAAATCTCTTTGACAGGAGTGTGTGCACGATAGACGGGAGAAAGACAAGACAGGAGGAAGGACAGGAAGCAACTCTGATCTTGCTGAAGATGCAATAGCAGGGGAGCAAGAAGGCCCAGCTTTCGGATCGGGGACATCCTGTACTCTGGTCCTGCAGGATAAAGATCAGAATGCACACAGGGAGACAGACGTTTTCAAGTCAATACCTGAGGCCTCTATTTTCTCAACTGAGCTATCATCATACACTAACAGGGTTAAGTGTTCAATAGAGTTAACGGATCAGCTGGAAGATTAAACATGTGAATTTGTGGCAGTAGCAGTCTTCCAAGCTAGGGTATGTTTTCCAGCAGTCCCCTCAGTAGCACAGGTGTATAAGATGAACAGAGGGACTGTGTGTTTGATCTACAGCTGTGCTGTACAGGCGGAGTACAGAAGAGATACTGTAGAAGTGTAGAAGCGGAGGATTGGTAGGTATATGGTTCCCATGACCAACTGTGGCAGGGACGATCTCAAATATTGTCAGGGCTGGGAGCAAGAGCAAGTAGGTTTCATGAAGATCTGTTAAGCTTTTATGGGGATCAACGATGACCTCTGCCTGGTTATCCTACCTTCTGGCACCCTTTACCTAGATCCAGAAATGGATAGTTCATCACCCCTGAACTACTGAGCACTACGGTCTAAGCTTGGTAGAGAAGCAAGCATAACAACTTGCTGATGAGTAGGGTGTGGTATATGGAGAAAGTTGTAGGTCGGGTAAATGGAAAATGGAAATTATTAAAAGTACCATGTAAGTGAGAGCATAAGACGGTCAGAATGATTACATGGCTTTGAATAAAGATTAAGAAATTAAAGTTCAAATTTTTTGATCTGATGGCGTTTCTAGAGGACAAATCCATGACATACTGTGCTCACGGGAATGGATGGTTTAACAGAGAGTGTAACCTGAGCATCTGCGTGTGCATGGGTGGATAGGTAGGTGGGGTTATCAGGGGAGATCAAAAGTTAAGAACCACGAATGTGGATGGTTGGATGGACAACTTGCATGAAAAGAATTGTCGTGGAGTATGCTGCCTGGGTATCAGGAGGGACAACACAAATCCATAACTAGAGAGCAGTTACCAGGAAAACAGAAGGTGAAGCAATGAGGGAAGGCAGTATGTGTGTGGGAAGGTAGGCATCTGGGACAGCACGTGTGGTCCAAAACTGGCAATTAGGGAGTGGGAGAACGCCTTTCCTACCTTTAGGTCCTGTGATAAATAATTAGTTAAAGATGAGTATAGGAGTGTTTAGTATTGTATAAAGTTCCAGAATATTCCTTGTGAAGGTTGAGAGGGAGGAGAGCAGAAGTGGAGAGAAATAGAGCAGAGAAACAACAATCATGGGAGAGAAAACAGGACAGGGAATGACCAGAGGGCCTAGAAGTTTAGGTGGTGACCAAGGATTACAGGAACATGAGAGGAGATGTAATTACATTAAGTGCAGTTAGCAAATAACCTTTGAAGTTAGTCAAACAAAGGGATTGAGAGAATTTTGCCAAAGAGAATGTTCCACTTGGTCACTAACTGCTCTGGTAGCATGTGAACAGGCCAAAGAACCTTGAAAGACTTTTCTCAAAACAGAGAGCAGAGTCTGACATCGCTTTCACATGACTGAAAAAACATCAATTAAATTTAACTGGACTCATTATGAAACCACACTGAATTCCATTATCAATTAGGAAAGACTTTTTACTGGTATAACAATAATTTTCCTGACTTCCTCATTTTTTCCTGCTTTTTTTGGCCATGGAGAAGTCAGAGAAATATTTAAGAATGTTGGGATTTGGGAAAAGTTAGGGAGAACTGGTCTCAGACTCATTTCATTTCAGCTTCCCACTCTTCGCTCGTCTCTCTCTAAAGAAAGAGGGTGAAGAGAAGGTAGAATAAAGTTTATTATTAGGGAAGTCGTTTTCTTTTCTCTCTCCATTCTTCTTATTCAGTAATTCTGAACTAGAAGGAACTAAAAATCAGCACATCACCTTCTTTTAAAGACCCCTGGAATGTGAGAAACGATCTGAATGCATCTTAATAATTTTTTGCTAAGAAATATTTAACCATGAAAAGTTCAAGATGCTTAAAGGACAGATAATATAAAAAAATTTTTCTTATTTTTATTATCCAGTACCTGCCACTGGCTCCCAGTGTCTTGAGGAAGGCAAGGCTGGGAAGCCAACTGCAGCCAATATAACTCCATTAAAACATTGTGCTAACCAGAATCTAGTCCTGAGCACACTGCACCACTAGCTGGAAGGAGTCTGTAAGGCAGTGACAAATTCAGCTTATCTTGATTAAGTATCTCGAGAAGTACGGATTTGCTAAACTTCTATTTATTCTTAAATTAAGTTTCATAGCAACTGTGCATGTATGTGTAGTGGTCTAGTGGTTAAGATTCATTCCCCTCCCCCGGTTCCTTTCCTGGTCAGGGAACCACGCCACCATCTGTTGATTGTCATACAGGGGTGGCTGCATGTTTCTGTGATGCTGAAAGCTATGCCACCAGTATTTCAAATACCAGGAGAGTCATCCAGGGTGGATAGGTTTCAGTGGAGCTTCCAGACTAGACTGACTAGGAAGAAGGACCTGGCTAGCCACTTCCGAAAAAATTAGTCATGGAAACTCTATGAATAGCAATAGAGCTGATACAGAATCAGAAGGTGAGAGGATGGTGCAAAACGACCAGGCAAGGCTCGCTCTGCTGCACACAGGGCCACTAGGAGTTGGAATCTACTCCATGACACTAACAAAGAAACACGTCTATGGGTATACTTGTGAGTCCAGGGTAGTTGAAGGTGGTTCTGCTGTATACTTTGTAAGTGAAATCTTTATGACACTCTCACAAAGCAGGAATATGATCCCCCCTCTCTAACATTGGTTGCACTTCACCATTAAACTAAAACATGGAGTTTGATTACAGAGAAGAGAAATATCTATTAGTGGCCATTGTTTTTTTTATTAATCATTTTGTGCACATTGATCTTTTCACAATGAGAATACCAATGACATTGTAAGTTTGCCTTTGGATGCTAAAGGCTTTTGTTCATTGATAGAGCAATTATAATGATAGCATTTTAAGAGTTAAAACACATTTTAAGCTGTAACAGAGCGTAATATTTAGGGAACGTTTAACGTGTCAGTAGGTGCTGAACTACAAATTTGGGTTCCCTCATTTAATCTGATGACTCTTTTACATGTATAGTTTAATAAACATTTGTTAAATTCTTCAGACTAGAGCAGGTCTCCTTTATCTAATTTCCTCTTCTGGGATTTCTAAGAGACTATACAAGTAATTCTCCACCATTATTAATATTCTCAGATTAGGAAATCCAATCAAATCTCAGGATAGCACATCTCCGTGTTTAAAAGCATGTGTATTGAGAGTTTTCTCTATTTTCTTTAGTTAGCATTTTTAACTAAATCTGTATCTTGCTTATTTCACTAGGGGCATTGTAATTAACATGACAGACAAAAACAACCCCTTCCTCTCCCTCAAGCTCCACACTTCACACTTGCTGTGTCTCATTAAATTATTTGTAATGATTCTTTGTAATTTAAGATTGTCTTCTCTGAAGCAGCTTAACCCTATCTAAGAAAGATTTGAGTAGAACAAATGGAATGGAATGGTACACATAGATAACAAACTCAGGGATAACTAATTCGTCTTTCTTCATCAAACAGTGGGTCCTACTACTTCTAAATAAGATAGATTTGCAAGATGAATAGATTGGCCACAATATTCATATTCAGTCATATTTTCTTGTATGAACCCAATAAAGATAATCTTTAAAGTTTATCCTGTCATCATAAATTTACAAAAAGTATATGAAATATATTTCCTACTTTCTAACATAAAAAATAATAAATGCATTGGAATTTTGATTGAAAACAAACAAAATTTTAATAATTACATATTCTTTTTCTGTGTTTTTAGGAAAAGATAAAAAATGTGATATTACAGATTATTAAGTATTTTCCTATACTGTCAGTCTTTATTATTTCGTACAGAGAGCTGCAATTCAAAATAATACTAAAAATACTCAGGCAAAGATTCAGCCCCGTGGCGGAGTCATTAAGTTCACACACTCAGCTTCAGCAGGCTGGGGTTCACTGCTTCAGATCCTGGCCGCAGACCTACACACCGCTCATCCGGCCATGCTGTGGCGGTGTCCCACATAGAAGAACTAGAATGACCTACAACTAGGATATATAACTATGTACTAGGGCTTTGGGGGAAAAAAAAAAAGAGGAAGATTGGCAACAGATGTTAGCTCAGGGCAATTCTTTCCTTGCAAAACAACAACAACAACAACAAATCTACTCCTGTAAGACCCAGAGTCCTCTAGTATCTTCAAATTTTCTATCATTTTGTGATGCAGTCATTTCAACAGGTTCAGGCCTTCTCGTTCAATAAAATATTTCCTCATTTGAAAACTCATCTCACTATTTTAGTATCCATTTTAAGATTTTCTTGTACATAAAATGTTGTTTTCTGTTCCTACCTGCGGTATGCTTTTCCACACAATTGCCATCTTGGATTCACAGTACTTATGCTGTTAGCACCATATTTATGCTATTGCAACTTTCTATATTTATGTCCAACTCAATCAAAGATGTTAAGTTGTTGATAGCAATAAAACTATCTATATTTTGGTCCTTATTTTGAATACAACCCCCAAACAAACTGATTCGAACTAGAAACCAGCTCACTGGTTGAATAAATTAGCCTTTCACTGAAGAAATCTGAGTTCCCAAATGAGTTGATTTATTAGAGAAAATCTGTAATCTGAGCCTTGTTTATTTCAATCAACCTCATTCTCACTGTCACCTACCCCAACTCTAGTCTTCCACTTCTGATTCCTTCAAGCACGTCAAAACACACTCGACCCACACACTGTGGTGTGATTGACAGCTCCCATTCACAAATACCAGTCAAGGCATGTCTAAGAGGAATTGGTTTATGTGAGAGAAGAAGTTTGCTATTCGTCTACCTATATGTCCTCAATCATCTCTGATAAACTCCAGTGACTTCTACCACCAAAGTCGAGAAAGAAAGAGCATGATTATATATGCCTCACAGATAATCTAATCACAGTAATTTCTTAAGAATCATGAGCACAAGTGAACAGGCACCGTCTTCGTTGTCTTCTGTAGCCATTTAATGATCTCTACGCTTCATTGGAATCTTCCCATTTGCAGGGGGTGGGCTGCCCAATGTCTTTCTCTGTATTTTTTAGTTAATTAATTTATTTGTTATGGTTTATTCGGAGGCCTCCTTTGAAAATGAAAATGTGTAACAACATGTTGCATTTGGCCTGCTCTGGTTAAAGTTAAATACTGCCTTTTTAATTTTCACTTCCAATGGAAGATATGTGACAAATGACATAGCAATTTTCCTATTTCTTCATGTCCATAAAACATTGATAATATGATTTTTACCTTCCCTTTGTTCTCAATTAAATGAAATGCTCCAATACAATTAATGTGCTCTTGCAATTTAGGTTTTCTTTAGAGGTTTCTCTTGTCTCTGATTAACAGCATTTTCCATCCATTCTGAGAACCCCCGACTGCTATTCAGAATGTTCCATTATGCCTGCCAGCTATAAATACAATTGTGAACCAATATCATTTTAATTGTTTCACTAATAACTTGTTTTAAATGATTCAACAGTCATCAGGAAAGATAAGTGCTCTTGTACCCTGCAGGCTTATGGGCACATGGTATGAGGCAATGAGGAGTACTGGATCCGAATAATGAAACCGTATGCAGAAGATAATGACAGAGCACTCACGGTGCTGTAAAGATAAATGAAAGCAGTAGATCTTCTTGCCTCAGTGATATAACATCCATTTCTAGCTCCCATTTCAATCATTAGACCTTCCAAACAGATTAATACGCAAATACACATATGCAACATGTCCTTTCGTAACAGCCATATGCTCCCATTTTTCCAGGCAGAATGTGAATGATGGAGTTAACGAGCTTTACAAATGCTCTTGTTAATTAACAAAAATTGTTACTTTCTCATTTGAGGGGGGCTTTATAAATTAGACTTAATTACACTAGATAATTGCAACTGCCAGGCACCGAGCAACTCCTCCTTATTCTGCTCTTTCAGTGGCAAATCAACAATTGCAACCCTTGCCTATTTGTGTAGATGAATTTAATAAGCAAACAGCCCTTTTATGTTAATGGTTTACTGGCATTCACGGGCCTGGCAGGAGAAATGTGCTGGGGGAGGGTTTGCTAATGGCAGCACATAATCACATTAATTAAAATATAACTGCCATTTAAAGATTTGTAGTGTGGAATTAGAGCATGTTGGGAACTGAGAAAATCAAGCTAGAGTGCATATTAGCACCATTAGTCTGTGCTCCCTGCACAGCAGTCAGCAACCTCATGTGTCATAAATGTAATTTATGAGTGCTATTTGCTTTGAAATATATGTTTTTCGTTCACTCATTAGAATGTAAAAATTTGCAGTGTCTGCTTCAGGAGGTTCAAAATAAATTCACTAAAAGCTGAGAGCATGAGCTGCTTTTAACAAACCCCTCAACAATGATTTTTTTAATTATGACTTTAATAATTTCTTAGAGTAAAACCAACTGTCTCCTTTTCTGAAGACAAATTTAAGTCTCAATGCTACTATAAATCGTGTACTTTGGGTTCTATTTATATAATTCAGTGTAATTTTTATTGGGTCTTTAATAAATATAGTCCTTTTTGTCCCAAAAAAAGTCAGTGGAAACTGCTAAATGGTTTAAAGTTGGGCACATGCAGAGAAGAGAGTTGAGAAAATTTCTTGTAAAGCTTTTCATTAGTCTGTCGCGGAGATCCACTCAGTTTTAAAACTATCCTTGAACTAAATCAGACCCATTTATACCGCGTCTCTGAAGAGGCCATGAATGTACAAACCTGGATGAATTGCCAAGGGGCTATGGCAATACCTAGGGGAACGATGCTTAATTGATTCTTAATAACATCAAAAGGATTCTAGGTTCAGGAACCAGCCGGCTGTGACTGAATCCCACTTTACCAAGACTTAACCCCCTAACAATGTAAAAATTGGCAATGAATTTTTATTTCCCGTTGTTCAACCAACCCATAAAGTCCCCAAATTCTAGAACTACAATTTTAACTCTCTACGTAGGGGGAATTGCCAGTGTGCATGACTCTGGGAGGCTATGTGTTGCTATTTTTGTAAACTGCCTGACCAGCTTTCCAACCCCAGTAACTCGAGTATGTTAGAGCAGAAGAGATGAACGCTGTGGCAGCTCCAGAAACCCAGCAGCCCAGCCACACTAATGAGGGGCCTTTTCATGTGGAGTCCAGTGCCATAGCTGAGATTGTTTCTCAAGCTAAACCTTTGCTTCGCTGAGGAAGCAAAGCTTCTTGGAGCCAATCATGGCTGCTCCTGAATCTTCAATCCTGTAAGGTTCGATAGGCTGGTTAGGTGTAAAGGTAGAATGACAAATCATTCTGGCAGCTTTACATGTAGAATAAGATAAGACATTAAAAATGCGCAAAGCCTATGATATAGTCACAATGCTTGGGGTTCCCTTTCTTCCTGGAGCGCTGTGTTGCAATTTTCTATTCACATTTTCTTACTTAGTTCCTTCCAACTAGCGGCATGTTATTTGAGGGTGGATAATAAGGTCAGGTGAGCAGTTTTTGCCTACAAAACAGAATTTTTATTCTATTTTGCTTTTTCTTTGCCCATCTTGTCTTGATTCATATCCATGGCCTCTAGAAGAGTTGTATCTCCTGAAATATCACTTCTGGTGTGCAGGGTAAGTAGAATGGTAACCATAGAATTCATGCCTGGAATGATGTCTAAGGATGATCCAGTGCAACCAGTTAACTACTAAGGAAACTGAGATTCACATCAAATTATTCAGTGGTTCATTCAAGATCACATAACAAGTGAATGCGAAGATGCGGTAACTCTGGGAGAAATCCCTCCATCTTTTGACTTCTCACCATACTCTTTTGACAAATCAGGTGCTATGTTCTACTAGAAAAACTAGGAATATCTCTGTTTTTGTTTTTTGTTTATTGGTTAGTTTTGCTGTCGGTTAGTTTTAATTGACTTTAATAAATATTTATTGTTAGGCCCTTGGCTAGGCACTGAAAGTTAAAATTCGAAAAAGACATGGCCTCTCCACTGAAGTAGTCCAGTTGGCTGGGAAAGAATAACCAGAAATAGGTATATTCCATCTCAAATGGGAGGTGCTAAGATAGAGATGTGTGCTGAGTGTATTAGAAATAGAGAGAGGTCCTTAAGCATCCAGAGAGAAAGAAAGCACGTGTTTAAAGGAAAGGATATATGAGACAGAATGATGTGTGCAGAAAAATATACGTGTTTTTGTACCACCAGGGACTGTAGTGTGAACCAAGGTATAGCAGGAGATGAAGTTTTGGACTGAATCCCATGCCCAAATGGGGCATTAGATCATATGATGGAAGGACATGCACAAGTTCTCCACATGAGGGTGACATGGTCAGATTGTCTATTAGATTGATTATTGTGTGATCATTCAGAGGATAGATTAATGGGACAAAATTTGAGGCAGAGAAACAAGTCAGAAAGCTGTTGTAATAGGACAGCAATAGTCAAAATAAAGAGGGGGAACACTTGGAAAAGATTTGTACGTGAAGAAGGAAAAGAGAATCATCCGCGATGTCCCCTAGGCCTCTGATGTAGAGGCTGCTTTATGGTGTTTCTAACTGATCTTTTCTCTTACCTACTTTGACTTGTGCTTCACTTTGAAGATGC
Source organism: Equus caballus (assembly GCF_041296265.1). Classification (NCBI taxonomy): domain Eukaryota; kingdom Metazoa; phylum Chordata; class Mammalia; order Perissodactyla; family Equidae; genus Equus; species Equus caballus. The sequence continues at coordinate 9,159,767 of NC_091692.1, read as the reverse complement.
GAGAACTTCGGTTTTGATTTAGTGCTTTGGAGGCAGTATAGAATGGAAGTTAAAATAAATGACTTTGAAGTGAAACAAACCTGAACTGAGGTGCTGGCTCTATCTACTTACTAACTGTGATATTACTTTACTCACCAGCTGTATTACTTTGGGAAAGGTATTAACCTCTTTCAGACTCAGTTTCTGAATTTGTAAGATGGTATTTTTTGTAAAGATAATGATGCAATCAATGAGCTGATTTTAGAAGGTGCTTAGCATGGTGCCTAGAACGTGATAAGTAACCAGAAAATGTTGTCTGTATCATTGTTGCTCAGTAAGAAGTGAAGTAAAAGGAAACTTCAGGTAAAATTGAAGGTTTCTACTTAAGTATCTCTACTCTTGGGATCATGAACAATGGTTCTCTTGTCTCGCTTAGTGTCATGACATCATGTTGGCATACAACAGGTACTTAAGAAAATTTGTTCAGCATATGCAAAAATGAATGAACAGCCCTACCCATCCTCCTGCAGACAAAGAGGACGCCTACTTGCTGTTACAGTCATATATTTAAACTGAAAGAAAATTCCACCTACAACATTGCATGCTCCACTAAATGTTAAATGACAAGGCAGAGTTTCCAGTAATGAGATTGGGGAATGCCATCACTCCACAAGCACTGAAGCTGGGTTCATTGCAATTCAGCTCTAGAGCATGGGGACTTGAGATGCTTAATTTAGTGTTATCATTATAGTTTTTATATGAAAAGAGACTTAGAATTGGAAACAGCCACTCACCAGCTTTCCTGGAGTGCCCTTGATCCAGGAATGGGTAAGTGGTTTCTTTGGGCCCTCACTGACATTTAGGTCTTCACACACCAACTTTCCATGGTACAGGTACCTGGCAACTGATTACAGCTGTCAAACTGATAAAGGTGAGGATTACTTCCCAATTCTAAGTATGAGGATGAAGCTGAGTCCTTATAAAAGTTTGCTTTCCATTTAGAAAAGAAATTTTGGAACTGAAAGTAGAGAGCTTCTGGGGATTCAATTTCTGCCTCAGTTCTCTCCTTCACACTATTTCTGAGAAGTGTTTTTCAAATGGATGGGCAAGTAGGCAATATTTTTTTTAAAAAATGAATCTCTATGCATTAATCGGGCAGCCACTCTGTGCATAACATAATAATATGGTGGGAAGCCCTGCAGCCTATTAGAAATCCTGTCACCTGTGATATGACACTGAAACAAAGCCAGCACAACAAATCATAACAAAGCATCACCTGAAAAAAGAAACTGATCCAGAAACTTTGCAGAATGCTCAGGGACGAGTCAAGTATAAGTGACTTATGGGTGTTGGATGTCTGGTTCCTTCACAGACAGACAGATTACCAAGGTCTTCACTTAAGGTCTTGAATGAACATCTGAAAATATGAGAATGCCATATGGCAGCAGATTTCATTGCTGTGGCTAAAAGAGAATCTATATCACCGACTCTGACAACTTCAAGTTCCGGCACCTTTCCAAACTTGGCAGGGCTTCCAAAATTCTGATGCAACTGAAAAATAAAGTGATCTGGAGGAACACTTGACCCAAGACCAAATGTCAAGAGGTGAAAAGTAATATCTAGGAAAAGTGATGTGCCTGACACTCTCCTTCGTGCTGCTCACTCACAAACACACGTATGTCCATGTGCTATTCCTTCTGCAATGATTGCACATTATTTTACTAATTCTATCTTACTGAAATATTTAACCATAGCGTGTGCCTGTATATCTATCTATCTATCTACCTATGCATCCATCTATCTATCTACCTGTGATATTTTGTCATTTCCTTGATCATTAGAACATTGGAGGAGTGCCTTTCATGTAATAAGAACTCTATAATACTGTATTTTTAATGTAAGGGATTTATCTGTACAGTTGAATGTTTGAGATATGGTTGGTTAGAATAAAAGATGATAAATAAAGCTAATCAAAAACTTCCATTTTAAGATTATGGACTGAGGGGCTGGCCCCGTGGCCGAGTGGTTAAGTTCACGCGCTCCGCTGCAGGCGGCCCAGTGTTTCGTTGGTTCGAATCCTGGGCGCGGACATGGCACTGCTCATCAAACCACGCTGAGGCAGCGTCCCACATGCCACAACTAGAAGGACCCACAACGAAGAATAGACAACTATGTACTGGGGGGCTTTGGGGAGAAAAAGGAAAAAAATAAAATCTTAAAAAAAAAAAAAAAAGATTATGGACTGAGTTCGTGCTTCTCATCTTCCACTCCTGCTCCAAATTCCTAGAAATGATTAATAACGATCCTTAGTTTATGAACCATAACTGTGCAGAAAAACAAGAAAACTACCTCTTAATTGACTAGAAAATAATATAAAGATGCCTGCTAGATATATAGAAGACAAGATCAGACTGGAACTTTTGACAAATGTAATAAAATATAAAAATCATTCTATGTCTGTTTCAACTAGGGACGCAAAAGAAGGAAATAAGGTAATTGTCAAGAATACTCACATCTGAAAGGGTGATATTAGACCTTGCATGAAGGACATGTTAAGAAATTATAAAATGTGCTCTGTCATCTGTTGCTCCTCACTATCCTACAGTGAGAAGTGAGGCGAAGAGACCTCTAGAGTGGAACCCCTTGGAGACGCTGGTCAGGGTCCCTTACAAGAGAAGCAGGAGTTTTGGAGGAAGAACACCATGCACACCAAAGCCTATCTCCAAAGCACTCAGAAAGAGTAGATTTATGTTCTCTGGAATTTGGCATGTGTGGACCAGTGTTTGACTTCTACAATAGGGTTTTCATGACGATCGATTGACTAGAGCTGGCAAAGAAAAGAGAAAGAAGGCTATTGAGAGAAAGCTACTTTCTAGAGATGACATGTTTTCCTGAGGATCAGATGTAAGCCCATGTGAGACAGCCAGTCTGGAACTGTCCTGAAAGGGAAACTGCCCAAGAAGGACACTTGAAAAGTGTGAACTATCTCAAACTAAGGGAGATGTTGCCAAAAGCCCAGGGGAGGGGAGAAATTTCAAGTGGCCAGCTGGAGGAGATTTATGTCCTATAAGCTGGGAACTGAAGGTCTCTCAAGATCTCTAAAGACCTGCAAATGCCACCTAGGAAAAGAAGGGTTATTTTTGGAATTGTGTAACACTCAGAAGGCTCTGTTGCTGGATCACAGTGGAATCGTCATATAAGACCCTACATGCTAGTCCCTTCCTACTCTCTCCTCCAGAATCTGTATTTTAAGCTTTCAGAACAATCTAGCCTAGAGTATGACAGACAACTTAATTGGATTAGAGTTTGGATAATGTCATGTCATTATTAGTTTGGTTTACATTTTTTTAATACCTGGAAAAAAAAGAATTGTTTATTATGTAAGAATAACAGTAACAATAAAAAAGGCTGTTGAACCTCCTTGAAATTTCATCTGTGAGGCAGGATTGGGTTAGTCCACCGAGCAGATCTGAAGGGGCAGTCAGTGGGAGAATTCGCAAAGTTGGTTTCTGTTGTGACCTTCAACATCCAACTCATTCCATTGATTGGTTGTCTATTCATAGGAAAATAATGTTGCAAAACGAGGGTCCTTGCCTAAAGGCGGTGGAATCTGGGCACAATAGGAAATTCAGGGGCAATCAACATGAATATGACATGCTGTTCTGTAGCAGGAGAAACTTTGTGGCTAGAGTCTTGTGTGTATATATGTGCATACACACACAAGTGAGAGCACACACACACATGTACATCATGGGCCAGGTGGTTCTGATAAGGCAGTGGACGTAAGAGATTCTGTGAGAAAAGGGACAATGGCCTGTCTAAGATGTCTAATAACTCCTAGGAAGAACCCACACCCAGAGGACTAGCCGCCCAGGCATTCCCCTGAGAACGCACCTCCCTCCTCCATTCTCCATACTCACTGTAAACAAGCCAGAATATAATCCACTACTGAACATTATACCTCAACCCCCAAGCAGTCTTTCACAAGAAGATTCAGGAGATAGTCTAAGATGAACACGCTGCTGATGATCATGGGAAATTTGAGGTAAGGCAGTACTGTAAAAGGGGTGTGCCACTAGGCAAATGGTATAAGTACTATCAGGGAAAACAAAGTCAACAGAGTAATTACAACATGTTCTAAAATTAGCATTTTGTTCTCAGAGAGATACGCATTCATTCAAAAAATCAATAAATATTATAAAAATTAAATGTTATTCATATTTAATACAAAAGAAACAGTAGATGAATGCAATAGCAGACTGGGTATAGCCAAAGAGAAAATTACTAATCAAGAAGTTGGGTAGAGAATTTCTAGAACTATAGAGCATGTAGAGTTAAAGGAATTAAGTAGATGAAAATGAATGAGATCTAAAGGATCGATCCAGAAGTTGGAATATATTTCTAGTAGAGTCAGTATTAGGCCAGAGACAAATATTACACAAATCTCGGTGGTTTAGAACATTGGGGTTTTATTTCAGGCTCACAAATATGCTGCATGTGCAGGTTATTCTCCACTGCCCAAAGCAAGGTACATGGTCAAGTGTAGTTTCAAGGACTGAGAGAATGCAGTTCTTTCTGTGTCCAGAAGGACAGGAGTCATCAGTGTTCAGATGCACAAGAGAGAAGATGCAGGAGGTAATATTCAAATAAATAATAAAGGAGATTTTCTCAGACAGATATTTGTCATTGTGTGGAAAGGTTGCACTAAAGAGCAGACTGTATGCGTATCACTCTTCTGAATACTAGGTGTCAATAGTGTTTTAACAGCCTTGACCTTTATGGTCCTCAGATTCTTAAAAAAGGAGACAAACAAGAGGCCATCCTGGTGGCATAGAGGTTTAGATCATATGTTCCACTTTGGCGGCCGGAGGTTCGCCAGTTCGGATCCTGGGCGGTGACTTACGCACCACTTGTCAAGCCACACTGTGACAGGCGTCCCACATGTAAAGTAGAGGAAGATGGGCATGGATGTTAGCTCAGGGCCAGTCTTCCTCAGCGAAAAAGAGGAGGATTGGTGGCAGATGTTAGCTCAGGGCTAATCTTCCTCAAAAAGGAAAAAATAAATTAATTAATTAAAAAAAAGAAAAAAGAAAACAAACAAAATTGGCAAGCAGTTGACAAGCTGGACCAAGAAAAGAAAAACAAACAAATAAAGAGCCTAAATTGCAAGGAATTTTTAAATGAAATATAATTTCAAAAAAAATCATTAAAAAATTAACAGAATACTACACAGAATTGTTTACCAATGAAATGGAAATTATTATTACTAGAAATTATTGCTGGAAAATATATATTTCCTACATCCTCTTAAGGAAAAGTACCAAATCTGAATATACTAGAGTCAAGGACGAAAGAGAAATGCAGCCAGACGTTAGAGACTTACATGACGTTTCTTCAGAATTTATCAAACAAGAGAACTTTTCCTTGTCTTTCTGTATTCTTAAACTATTTACATAACATGAAAATTATTTGTTTATGGAAATTTTAAGAGTTAACTCCATAACCACATGGATGAGAGTTCCTTTTGCTTGATACATAGTGTGTTCAGATTTTTAAATATATTCTTGAAGCAATACAATATTTTTATATTTTCCAGATAATTTTTTATTTAATTGAAATATTTATAAAACTCTTTCTAATCGATTCTACACTAATGATAAACGTAGTCATTACTACTATGTATTCATTAGTACCTACAACTTTTTAATATGAAGTTATCCATGTAGTTTCGTTTAATAAATTTTGCTTCAAACTTTAACAATTTAGACAACATTCTTGACATACCTACTGTTGTAGTTGTTCCTTTTATTTTTCTCAAGAAGAAAAGTTCCAAAATGTCTCTCAAACAAAAGAGGACATTATATTCGTCAAAGTTTTCCAGAGGAATAGAACCAACATATAGAGAGAATAGATTATCTATATCTATATCTACATATGTATCTGTATCTATGTCTGTATCTATATCTAAGTCTATATATGTACTGTCAGGTGATATAGCCTCCTACACACCTAGGCTATATGGTACTAACCTTGTGAGACCACTGTCTTATATGTGGTTCATTGTTGACCGAAATGTCCTTATGCAGCTCATGACTGTACTGGAACTTACTGTCATTGCTCAATTTTAGTTTAGCTGGAGTATTGGAAACTATGGACTAATGCCTACACAGACATTTTTAAGATGAAGGGAAAAAAAATTTTGTTGGAAATTTTTTTGAATTTAAATGCCAAAAACATATTTTCACAATAAGTTTGGTGGTAAAGTAAGAAATACCTCTTATTTTATTTCCCACTACATTTAAAAAACAATATTGAGTGACTATATTCCTGTTCTTTGTCTTTACGTATGTTTGCTTGCTGATGGTTGTTTGAGGAGAAGTTGGTTAGAAAATAGATACATACACACACGTATATATGCATAGGTCTTTGTCTTTGTAAAATGTATATGCTTGACTGTATATGGAGAGAGTTTTATTATAAAGAACTGGCTCATATGATTATGGAGACTGAGAAGTCCCGTGATCTGCCATCTGCAAGCTGAGGCTCAGGAAAACCTGTAGCGTCCTTTGAAGGCCTGAGAGCTGATGGTACAGATTCCAGTCTGATTCTGAAGGCCTGAGAACCAGGAGTGCAGAGGGCAGCTCAGTCTGGCAGAGAGAGTATTCAACTTTCCACTACTTTTTGGTTCTATTCAGGCCTCCAACGATTAGGCGAGGCCCATTGACCTGGCAGAGGGCAATCTACTTTACTTGGCCTACCAATTCTAATGCTAATCTCACCCTTTCATTCTGAAACACCTTCACAGACACGCTCAGAAATAACATTTAACCAGCTATCCGGGCATCCCCTGGCACAGAGAGGTTGACACATAAAATTAGCCATAATAGATGTGTTGTGAGGGTAGTGTGCACTGAAACCCAAGGGGGAGAACCCTTTAGAAGAGGATTACAAGCTTTTTCTACTACAAAAATTTTTTTTTCTGTTCAATAATTAAGGTTTTGCAGACAAAAGTCAAAATTGACGATAATATTTATGTGCTTACCTAAGTGATAGAACAAATTCCCACAAAGTTTAAAATTTAATAATAATTGAATAAAATTTTTTTGTAATACAAGTTGACTAATGAGGAGAATGGAATTCTTTTCTGAGGGGATAACATTTCATCTAATCGGGATTCAGAGTTGGTGTTCCCCATCATGAAAATCGATTGCAAATTGCAAATGTTCCTCTGTTACTAAAGATCTGTTATGAGAGTTCATGTATTTCCTCTCTGAACGTATTTGTGTCCTATCACACACCGTGGCTCCGTCACTGTGAGTTGTAACTGCATCACATCCATTTGCAGAGCACCAACTGTCAGCTCAGAGTGATGCGAACACTGTAGATGGTCTCCTTTGCAAATATCCAACTCCGCCATTGTAGCATAAAAACAACCATAGACGATCCATAAACTGGCGTGTGTGCCTGTCCTCATAACTTTATTTATGGACACTGAAATTTGACTTTCATATAACTCTTATTTAGCTCTTAGTATTATTCTTATTTTGATTTTTTAAAATCATTTAATACTGTTACAAAGTTCTGGGTTTGTGAGTAGTACCAAGTTGGAGGCTGGCTGTATTTGGCCAGTGGGCTGTAGTTAGTGTGCTGACCCCTGCTTTAGAAGTAGAGGAATTTCTAATGAATGCTGACTTTTTCAGACTCCCATGGGCCATCTGTCCTTTTTCTCATGGTATCTCTGCTTCTATTTTCATTTTCTGATACTGTCTACTTATCAGACTCCTCATCCCCTCCTCAAAAAATCTTTCTCATTGGAATCATTTCCATCTTAATTGGTGGATTTCTGCTCCTTCATGTTGTGTACACAGCATGCTTTTCCTTATGACCAGGCCCATGCTCTTCATAGAATCCAGATAGCTTCAGTTGCCACCCTGCACTGCCCCATAAACTCAGTATTTCCTAATTCAGATTTCCCAGAAAGAGGATTTGATTGACCTGGTTCATGATTTCATCATACTCATGTCATACATAAGGCACATATTTGCCTAAGAATAGATTGTCCTTGAACCCAGAGTACACTTTTGGTTTAACCAGCCGTGGAGAAGTGGGGTTAAGTGTTATGCAGCCCAAAAATACAGCCCTCTCTTCAGGCTGGGCTATGAGTGGATGTGTCTACTCAGAAGGAATCTCAGTGTGAGACAGCCATTGGGAAGCCTTTTTTGGTTGCTCACACTTGCACGTTAAACCTCAGGATGTCCTTTCAATTTAAAGGATCTGAATCACTTTGATTTTAGATGTGTTTTTTCAAATATTAGGTAGTTCAACTCAACCTTAGTACCTTTATCTTTTAATGGATTTCCTGAATTAGTCTTGTGTCTATCATTTGCTTTTCTAGATGAATTTTTTAATCATCTTGCTAAGTCTCCGAAGATATATCATGATTTTAATTCTAATTTTATTTAATCTTTTTAGATTAATTTAGACAGAAGTAAAATTTTAACCAAAGTCTATCTTCTCATCCAGAAACTTAGTAGGATTTTTCATGGACTACAGCCTCTTTTTGTATATTTCACCACACTGTTGTGCTGTACTTTTCTTCATTTGGGGGCATAATTCTGCAGTTTATTGTTATTGTTATTGCTATTTTAAACATGATATTTTCCCTACATTTTTGAAAATTATTTATTAATCATATATATGAATTTCTCAATTTATAAATAGTTATGTATATCTATCCATCTATATATCCTTTTTTCTGGCCTTATTTCAATTGTCTTCAACCTCCAGAGTAATATGCAATAACAGTAGTGATAATTTGCCTCTTTCTTTTTTCCTCTTTATTGGGAATGCTTTTTACGTTCATTCTTTTGTTTAATTGAAGAAAAACTTTTTAATATTTATTTTGGACTAGGAAATGTCCTAGGTTCTTGGAATATATCAGTGAACAGCACAAATAAAGAGCTTTGAGCTTTTGAGTCTGCACTCTAGTGAGGGGACGGTCAACCGGAAGCATAATAGATAAGTAAGCCATATAGAATCTTAGAAGTTGATAAATACTATGGAAGAAAATAAAAATTAGGGCACAGTCTAGGGTATTGAGAAAGAGAGAACAGAAGAGGAGCTACAATTTTAAATACAGTGGTCAGGGAAGATCTCATGGAGAAGGAGGCATTTTAGGAGAGACATAAAGTACAATTTTTAACACATTTTCTGTTGTTACTAATCTACTCTCATTTCTCAATTTGATCTAATTTGATTTTATCAATTTATGTGTGCTGAAAAAATTTTCATATAAAATTATATTCAAAATTTACTGATATCAGATTATAATTAGCAGTCACATGATCTCTCAATCTCTTCCATATCTCAAACCTACTATTCTTTCTTTTTCAATAATAGCTTACATAGAATTATCTGTGTCTCTTTAAAGTACTGGATTTAGTTTAATTTATTTAGTTTTTATATTTTGTTAATTATTATTTTTATTATGAATTCCTTTAAACACTTTTCGTGTTTGTCTTGTTCTTTTTCTAGCTACTTGAATGGATTACTTAGTGAACTAATTATTTTTGTTTTCAAAATATGCATTTAAACTTAGGAGTTTTCGTTTTTGTTTGTTTGTTTGTTTAACTTAGGAGTTCTTAATGACCAATATTGGAACAAAACTAAAATGACAATATTGGATTGTTATCCCTTAGAGTAAAGTACATATCCATGAGTCCATACTGATATGCATTATCAAATAGGAAATTCATTCAAGCTGTATATTTCCCAAGAAGTAGCATTTGGCAACATCTCTTGGGTTTCCATATATAAAGATCTCTTACTATTCTTTAGTTTCTTAAAGGAGTTCTTTACTTAAAGAAGTCATGTAACACTTTTTGGGAAAATTGCTTTAAATGAATATATAATTGCTTTTTCTAATTTAAAAAACAGTGTGATGACAAACAATGAATAAAATACTGACTCCGAATCTTTGTGTTTAGATGGGATGCACATGAGAGAGCTCTATGCAAGATGCTTTCTGCTGAGCAGAGAGCAGGTTATCTTTTATGACTGGTCAACTCATCCTCCATCCCCTCCCCCACCTCTTTGAAAACTTATAAACTCGTGTCGTACTTGAACTCTGTGTTGGATTAGATCCTGATGGAGCTTTTGATAATTTACGTAAAAACTCTCTTCTAATTTTTCTCAAGCCCATAACACTCCACACACTTTCTATTGAAATAATAAGTGGACTTTGTCAAAAATTGTCTGTTGCCATTTTCTTTTCAAGCCTTGTGTGTGAAAAAGAATAAAAGAGCTGGATCCAGGAACAGCAGGTGGAACACTCACGAGCCATGCAGCAGGATTCCAGAAAGATCCCTTCCCAGTTATCCCAAAGATTCCACAAGGAAATGTCCAGTTGCTCCTGATGCCTCACAGAAGGACATAACATTACCTGGAGAATGTCATAGGAAGGTGCCCATATCTAGGAGAAACCTCCAATCATCTCTGAAAATCCTGCCATTAAAGGAGGTGGCAGTTTTTTGTGACTATTGGTGTCTTTCCGTTAACAAAGCACCACGATGTTATGACACAGTGCAGCACGGACTCATCATCTCCGACCCTGGTCTCTGTGGAGAGGGCAGGCTGAGTGCCTTGCACAGACGTCTCCTTGGTTCTGATGGCCCAGCGAGGAGAGGCAGGCTTTTCTCTTGTTCTTTTGTTTTAACTCCAATACCTTAACCTTGTCACTGGGAAAAAATTCCTTTTGGATTTTGCCAATACTTTAAGGGGGGGGGGGGGGGTCAAGCCTTTGAAAATCTAATGTACTACAATATCATCAATTTGCCTTCAAGACAAATTTTTAGTTTTTGTGACTCATTCATACATATTTTAAAAGAAAAATGAGAGCCGGCACAACAGGAGTTAGTGGCCAAAGGCTATTTTACGGTAGGATATTTTAAACATTATTTCAGCCTCAAATATTCACTAGTTTTATTGTCTGTCTTATATATTTACAACACCAGAATATTTCAAGTGCGAATAAATGCTTCACCTAACTTTGTTTCATTGTTTAGATGAAGTAATTTTTTTATAGGAGAATATGCAGAACTTTGTACATTTTTATTGATAAACTTGAAGCTTATTATACAGAAAAAGTTAAACTTGACTCTATTTTTACATTTCATTTATACCAGTTTCAAAAGGCAATACAAGTAAGAGAATAAATACTTAAATATTTGTATTTATTAATAATGCTTTAAAATCAGGCATGGTGAGCTTTAAGGCATTTTAATTCATATGTTATGAATTCAAGAAAATATACCATCTTTTTAAAATCTGTTATACTTTTTTGGGAAAAATAGTAGGAATGAGGAAGAATTCTATATTATTAAAGGAAGGAAATGTTTTGTACTTTTTGAGGAAAAATAGTAAGGATGAGATAGAATTCTATATTATTAAAGGAAGAAAACGTTAATAAGCAAATTTATATGTTAAAAATCTAAATTTTTAAAAATGTTTTTGGTGAGGAAGATTGGCCCTGAGTTAACATCTATTACCAATCTTCCTCTTTTTGCTTGAGGGAGAGTGTTGCTGCGGTAACATGTGTGCCAATCTTCCTCTATTTTGTATGTGGGACACCACCACAGCATGGCTTGATGAGCAGTTGTAGGTCCACAACGGGGATCCAAACCTGCAAATCCCTGGACGCCTAAGCAGAGCACACGAACTTAACCACTACACTACCAGGCTGGCCCCTTGAAAACCTAATTTGAAACTGAAACCCTTAAAATATTTCCAGATTGATTAGGCTGAAATATTATCCCATAGCTATTTTCATTTTGGTTTCACTGAAAGTTTATCTTCTTAGAGTTCTTTTCCCGTATAACCAGGCAACATTTTCAGCCTCTTTAAGTCTTTGGGGAAAATTCCAGATCTTTTCTGACTCACTTCACGTAAGGTGTATTCCCCAATTCAAAATCATTTTTTATAGACCCAATCCTCTGTTGCAATCAGCGACATAAGTTTAAACTGTTATTTCTGTCACATCATTGAAGAACAGAGTTGACTGTCAATATTGACATATACTGCATAAAAGAAAAGAAAGGCAAGCAGACGGAACCCCAGGAGTAAGACATAAAGTACGCATACACCCACACAGTAAATTATTTTAGTAACAATAACAATTTAGTTTCTTCCTTTGCATTTATTGGTCATACGTTCACTCGTGAACAGAGTAAAAGACCAGTCATTCCTACGGGACCACGTTTAATGCCAGTGTTATTGAAGACGAGGCTAATCCTGCAGTAAGGTGCTAATTTCAACATTAACGGAAGGTATGCAAATACTTTAACCACCATGGCTAAGATATAGATGAATATTGCTGTCTGAATCCTGGTGGACTGAACATACTGGTCAAAGAGAGAGAAAAATTGACAAATCATTTTTTAATTTTTACAGATTATTTTCATCAACGACTTCGAGGCCACAGTAGCCAGAAAATTCAGTGAGTTAAACTGAAAACCAACTGGGAGTCAAATTTGTCCTTAGAATGTGTGTAGATGGTAGATTGATTAGTTAAATGATTCTGTGAGACATTTAGCCAATGTGGGAGACAATTTTTAAATTTAGTCTCAATGTTCACTCTAATCTTCAATTAACATTGTTTTGTTGTTGTTAAATTAGGGCAATTAACAAAGTCATCAAGAAAGTAGACAGGGCGTTACACTAAGTGAAATAAGTCAGAGAAAGACAAATGCTGTTATGATCTCACTTATTTGTGGAATCTAAAAGACCAAACTCATAAAAGAGAGATTACAAGTTGTTGCCATAGGTGAGATGAAGGTGGCCAAAAGGTGCCAATTTCTAGTTATAAGATAAAAAGGCTCTGAGGATGGAACGTACAGCCTGGTGACTTCAGTTAACAATATTGTTTGTATATTTGAAAATTGCTAAGGAACGAGATCTTAAAAGTTCTCATCACAACAAAAAATCCCATAGCTCTGTGAAGTGACAAATGTTAATTAAACTTATTATAGTAATCATTTCAAAATTTATACATACATCAAGTCATTATGATGTACACTTTAAACTTATAGAATTTTATATGTCAATCATATCTCAAAAAACTATGGAAAAAGAAGTAGAGAAAATACAAAAGCCATCATACCATACCCTCCAAAATCCGTGATAGAAATAAAGAAGAGTTAAAATATTCCATTCCTCCATTCTCTTTTTGTGTGTCTTTTTTTCTTTAAATTATAGACAAGAAATGTAAGAAAACATCCCATATCCACTTAACAGAGCTGTGTGTGAAACAGAAAAAGATGACCCTCCTCCCATGGATGGATGTTAAATGTGTCCGAGACCAACGCAGATTCTCTGGCCCCAAAAACTTTTCTTATGATCAGTTTTCTTTCAAAATTAGTTATATCTAGGGGCCAGCCCAGTGATGTAGTCGTTAAGTTTGCGCACTCTGCTTCGGTGGCCCAGGGTTCGCTAGTTCGGATCCCGAGCACAGACCTACTCACCCCTCAAGCCATGCTGTGGTGGCATCCTACATACAAAATAGAGGAAGATTGGCACAGATGTTGGCTCAGAGCCAATCTTCCTCAAGCAAAAAAGAGGAAGATTGGCAACAGATGTTAGTTCAGGGCCAATCTCCCTCACCAAAACAAACAAAAAGAAGTTATGTCTATTTTATTAGAATTTTACATTGTTAGGGATAATAATGATTTTACATTTTTACAAGTTGGGGGGCTATATTTATACATATTATTTGTTAGGAGAAAGAAAATCTATATTTTTGGTAAACTCGTTTCAGAGTAGAAATCGACAACTGAAGTAAAACAAAATAACTTAAGCAAACTGTTTACTTAAATTAAAAAGAGAAATGCAATTGTATTTAAACAATAATAGAACTAATATGAAAGTGGTACTAAAGAAGAGCCTTTACAATGCTGTGGATAATTTTGACTACTGTAATCACTGAAATAAGATGTGTCCATGCATCTTCTAGAATAGACTTCCACCAGTGCAGGTTTACTCTCATTCTTACTGGTCCAAATACTTGAGTTCTTTCTACCTGTAAAGGATAGATTTAAAAGATGTTAAGCAAAGAGGAAAACACACTATGGAAAACCTCTACTTCCAATTTTTAGTTTAATATATAAAGTGGTAGAAGTACAAAGGAGCAACAGTTGGTAGATTTACATGTGATTCAATAGGGATGGAGAGCACAAGGTGAAAAGATGTAAAAATCTAATATATGGAAATATCACACCTGAAATGTTTCAAGGAGAATGCAGGATACAATGGCGCATTTTGAGACGAAAAACAATCTCTGTGTGTACACTCATCTTTCACCAACCCCCACTTCATTGCTCCCTGCCCCATGATCCTCCACCCAGTGACTTCACCCCACTGTGATCTCTCTTTCAGGGGCTCATCCACCCTCCTGTGGGTCTCCCAGAAGCATCCTGACAGCTCAGAGTTGTCATGTGGCAGAGAACTGGAGCCTGAACTCTTCCATACACAGGCAGCTGAAGAAGGTGCCAGCATTCCTCTCCTTGCTCATGGACGCAGAAAGCCAACAGCTAAATGCTGTCTGGGTTTGCCTAAGTCTGCGACCACTTGTGGCAAAAAAACAGCCTGACTAAGCCAAAAACAGATGACTGGTTCATCACTAATTGTCCTAACCATTTGCATATTTACAATGAAATAAACTTCAAAACCAATGCCCATTGCTAAAGCCTCTTGCACAATAAATATTACCCCCACTTGACAGTGCTTTAAAAACACATTCACTTATTTTTTGTGTCGTAGTTATTGACCTACGTAAAGACGTTGCTAAAGTTCAGCCCTGGGCAGTAAACCACACTTTAGTTGAGAAACAGGCATTTAAACCTTCTACCCTCACCTCTGGTCAGATTTGTTACCTGTTTACCATGTGACAGTCTGTACCACATGCAATTCAGGGACAGATAAAACACAGCCGCTTTCTTTGGAGAGTTTACAGTCCACCAGGGAAAAAAGAGACATTGACAGCACTTTTGAATACCATGTAATATGAAACCTCCTCGGACAGAATGGTACGTTAGCCACTAACAGAGGACAGATGTTACATACAGGGAAGGGTGTGGGTTTAGGGGCCAAGGGCTTTCGTGAGGAAGTGATGTTTGATTTGAATCTTAAAAGATAATTAAGAATTAATAGATGAATGGGAAGAGAATGACAGGACAAGGAGATGGTGGACCTATGCAAAAAAAAAAAAAAAAAAAAAGCAATATTGTGTCCTGTAAGACACACAGTTCCTATCATTGCTGACAAGGGTTTTAATCAGTATGAACAGGGTCCTACCATTGCTGACAAGGGTTTTAATCAGTATGAACAGGTTACTTATCATCTTAGATAGACTCCTTATAATTCAAAAAGAGGGTGGATTTTAGAGACAAGAGACAAGATTCCTTATTGTCCTATGATAAAAGTTAGTATTAAAGGTACGACAGAAGATGAGAGAAGACACATCCTTGGGTCTCAAGCAGTTTATATTTAGAGAAGAAATAATGATTTTGTGTATCTGTACATGCAAACACACAATCCAGTAACAAAAGCAAAGGTAGTAATGTGTCTATTACGTTCTATTAAACTTGTCTGAAATGATTAAAGAAAGCTTTATGGAGGAGGTCAGATATAAAAGATTGCTAGGATTGTCATTGAAGAGAAGAAGAGAAAGGCTATTTCAGAGGGCAGAATGGCATATAAAAAAGCATGTAGTGGAAAATAGAAAATAGATTGCTGTGTTTGGAACAATGAGAAAGTCAGTATAGCTGGAAAGATAGGCGCAGATGGCTGCAAACCCTGCTTGGTTCTCGCCAACAGGACTCAAATTTCTCACCAGCAGGAACTGGAACATTAGCCTCTGTGAGAGGGACCTAGGTTTTCCTCAATGTTTCATGAAAACGTCATTGATGACATTTTTAGCAAGGATTGTTATAGTCAAAATAAAATTCAAAGAGAGAGAGAAAAAGGTAAGTATAAAGATTAAAAAGTAGCAAACCATTTTTACTTTAGATGTGATATACAAAATAGGTATTACAGGCGTTAACTTTTTTTAAATTCTAAGATGGTCCAGGATATATGGGGAATTACGGGAAATGGGCATAGGCAAATGTTTGACAAAGATGTTTCTGCAAATTCTCCTTGCCTCCAAATTGATTTCTCCACTGTGAAGACATTGTTTACACGCAAAGCCAGAGTCATAACAAAGGTCTATTACGTGTCCTGCACTTACTCAAATTTTACGTTCTTTCTCACGCAGAATATGAGTCAGTGTCAATGCTACCGGATAAATGGAGGAATAGAAATGTGTCCAATGCTTTGATTGAAGGGTTCGGAGCTTGGCTTCCCTTGGGGAATTCTCTTCCTATAAGTCTTTGTTTTCCTGGCATTTTACTCATTATACCATAATGCTCATCAGAGAATTCATATCAGATCTAAATACTGGTGTTTGACTGTTAAGTTTTATATTTAAAGGATGCTGTTTGGCTGTTTATAACATAAATGCCAGTTTCTTTCTCTGGGAATGGTCTCAGAGAATAAACCAGTAATTTTCTCTCACTGACATCAGTGGAAACAGCTTCCTGCTAGATCAATACATAAAAATTCCATTTTAATGCCTTTGCAATACCTTAGCTTTGACATCTGTATGTTTAAAATGAGTGCTGAAACCTTCAGCATTTTAGAAATGAAAAGAAAAAATTATTTAATTATGAGTAGTGTATACAATATTATGATTATTATTGCTAGTGATAACACCAAGAGATGATCTGAGGACAAATGAATACATATTTTTCCAATTTATATGTTGATAAAGTCACTTAAGTGAATTAAAACCTGGTATTCTCAGCAGGGCTGTACACTATCTCTATACATGCAAATAATTATGAAAGAATAAGTCAACTGTAGGAATTTATTGAGTACAGTATTATTCTACCTTGCATCTGTCATGCAATGAAGCATTAACAGGCAACTTTTGGAGGAAAGAATATTTTAAATTATTGAGTTATAAATACTTTGCAAACCATTTCTTTTGAGCAACTTATTTCCTGATCAGAGAAATGTTGTATAAATTTTGATCATTTTATATTTTTCCCATCTGTACTTCTTTCAAGCTCAAGTCTGGCTATCTTGAGTTTTTTGCTTGTCCCCCATTAAACTGCCTGAACCCTATCTCAAAGTCTGAACCATGCTTATGTTACATAACACCCAAGGGGAAATTTGTTTCCTGCAGGGACTTGGTTAAAAAGATGCCTTTTCCACATAAAGATCTTTAATATTTCTGAAATCACATTTTCCCTGAATGTTAAAATCTGCTTTCCATTACATTGTAATGGTAAATGTTTTTGCTTGGGCATCTGTGATCCAAAGGTTGCCTCAGCAGGGTCACTTAACAGTCTCTTAAAGTAAGCCTGAGGAGCCACACTCAGGAGGCACAGTTCACCCCCTCAGCTCAGCGAGGCAGTGGCAGGCCTGGGCGGCCCACGGTGGAATCGGATCAACTTACCAGCACAAGGAGCTGGGCCAACTCTTAACTAATTGTTTGTAATCAAGTCCACATTTCCAAAGACAACAAAGTTAAGAAGTTATATTTTTAGGAGGTGAAAAAGGAAAGAAAGCAAATCCATGGGCTAACTAGTGCAATCAAAGTCATAGAGGCAGAAAGTAGCCCAGTGGTTACTGGGGGCTGGAATCAGAAGGGAGGAATGGGGAATTATTGTTTGATGGGTACAGCAGAGGATGATGAAAAACCTCTAGAGCTGGGCAGGGGTGATGATTGCACAACAATGTGAATGTACTTGACATCACCGAAATGTATACTTAAAAATAGTTAAGGGGCCGGCTCTGTGGCTGAGTGGTTAAGTTCGCATGCTCCGCTGCGGCGGCCCAGGGTTCAGATCCTGGGCACGGACATGGCACTGCTCGTCAGGCCACGTTGAGGCGCTGTCCCACATCTCACAACTAGAAGGACCTGCAACTAAGATATACAACTGTGTACGGGGGGGGTTGGGGAGATAAAGCAGAAAAAAAAAATGATTAAGATAGTAAATTTTATGTTATGTATATTTTGCCACAATAAGAAAAGAGTCTTTATTGTTTTTAAATGATAATAGTACATAGCCATAATGATCACACTCAATCAACTGCTAAATTGTCATCTCATCCAGATCAAAAAACGTTATTCTGTTATTTTTCATAATTGTTCAGGTTGATTCCCCTACCGAGATGAGAAAAATAATGAATTTGCTGATACTTTCTATCTCATAGGCTTCAATATTTTCGGCCTTTTTGAGGACCATTTACAAGCCCCAAAGGTCCCAACACAGGCCTCGGTCACCAGGATGCTTCAGGCCCTAGAGAAAAATGCTTGGTATCTACCACAGTTTGCCAGTCTTGAGATATCATTTCTTATTAAAGCTCAGGAAATAGCGAGGTGGCTTGGAGAACTAATCACCAGGACGTCTGTCTCTAGTTGAATGGTTGGCGCCTTGATGCTCTTAACGGTTTCCTATACTGAGAACACCGAGATGTCAGATCCTATAGTTTCTAAAAGCTGATTGACTGGACTATGGTATGTGAGGGGAAAACCCTACTCCACCGTCCTGATAGGTAGGATCAGTTCTTCCTGAGTAACTTGAGCAGTCTATAACAGATGGAACCATTAAAACCTCAGATATTACTTGAACTCATTAATATTCTGCTAAGAAGTTTGTTACTACGCAATTTTATGATTAAAATGGACAAATCTGTGGCCTCATGAAAAATATGTTTGGTGGCACTTGTAAGTGGAAATTTATTTCTTCTATTTTTGCCGAATATCAAAACCAGGCCTTCTTAAAGGAGACAATCACCTCAACCAAGAAAATCAGCCATAATGCAATCACATACATGCAAATACTAAGCATATGCATAATCCAGAAAGATAATTTGTGTTTGATTGTTTCAGGAATGGATTATCATTCTTCTCTAATCTTTTCTTTGGAAAAATGATTATCCAAAGAATAAAGTCACAAGTTCTAATTTCGGTGCCTCTTCATCATCAAGAGGAAACGTGATTAAATATTTAGTGCTCACAGCTCCCCATGGAGTAGTTAATATCAAGCCCATTATAAAATGAGGGGAAAACACTAAGAAGGATTAAATAAATTGCCTAAGGACACACAGCTAGACAGTGGCACAAACAGGGTTCAAACTTGTGTCTGACTTAAAACACATTCTTTTGCTTTCTTATGTTTCCTTCAAATAAACAATTAGAAGGACATTGGGAAGGACCTATACAAGCTACAAATAAATAGAAAGTCTCTTCTTCCTCTGGATAAACTGATAGAGCAAATTTACTGATCTAGTGATATAATCTTTATATATGTACAAGAGAAACTGATCATTCAGACTAGAACTTTCCAAGAAAGTCTTCAAGTGAAGCAAGGAAAGGAGCAGACAAGGAACGCTGGCTGGAGGAGCACGCGCACAACTGAGGAGGCTGGAGGAGGAGCTGACGTCACATTCCTTTGACTCACCACAGGCGCGGGAGACAAGATCTTAGACACAGTGGATGATAGACAGTTGTTGAAATTAATAAGTAGGAGGACTGATTTGTAGAATGATTTGACTGGAGAGATGGTTTTATGTATAAAAATAATAAATAAATAAAAGGAGCGTAGAGTGATTTCACTGCAAGACTATGAGTTTTGAACTTTATCCTCTAGAAAATTGGGGAGTTCACATCACTTGGACGATAAAGACAGAATGGATATGTTGTCTAAGAGGGACTGTAAGGGGAGAGATTGGTGAGAGGAAAACCAGAGCCCAGGAGTGAGTTACTGAGAACCTGGGCTGTGGGTGATGGTGGGGAATGAAAAGGAATACACTTGTTCATGAAACAGTAGGAATTTATTTCAAGAATAAATATAGTAGGGACTGGTTCAGTGGCATAGTGGTTAAGTTCGCATGCTCCACTTCATTGGCCCAGGGTTTGCAGGTTCGGATCCCAGGCACAGAACTATATACTGCTCATCAAGCCATACTGTGGCGGCATCCCACATATAAATTAGAGAAAGATTCGCATGAATGTTAGCTCAGGGACAAGATTCCTCAAGCAAAAAGAGGAAGATTGGTAACAGATGTTAGCTCAAGGCCAATCTTCCTCACCAAAAAAATAAATAAGTATGGTAAATATATTCCACCAAAATGGATATATCACTATTAACAAATTTCTCTTACAATTGAAGATAAAGAAACAAATATTAAAAGTAAAATGAATCTATTTAGATTTTAGAAATGCATTTTAAAGCAGTTTCATTATTTGATTCATATTTACCATTCTATTAATTAGCTGTCCATATTCTTTTACATATACATTAACTCACATGTGATCTGCTGACAACGGCTTACAGAGTCCGCCCTGAGATGGGCATCAGATTTTTTAATTGATTTAACAAAGCACTTGCTCTTCTAATTTTAAAGAAAAAAATATATAATAAAACCTTAGGCCAAAAAGATAATCTTTTACCCTAGCATTTGATGAAATTAAAAGTTAAAAAGAAAAGTAATGAAGATCTATTGGCTTTCTCTAACTTTTTTTTACTTAAAAAATAAATAAATAAATAAGAGAAGTCCAGAATTGTCAGACTGTCTGTTACTTGGACAGAATATAATTTCATCTTTAAGTGAGGATTTGGTTTTTAATCTTGGACTTTTACTATAATCAAAATAAAGTCCATTGGTTACCTGCCAGTAGTCAAAGCTAACACCACAGCACAAGTGCATCATATTGTTCTCTGCCTTCTCACGGGGTGACCGGGGTGAACTAACACCCAAAAGTCACCCAGAGGCACCCTCCAAAATCACTTGCAGCTAGTTGTTATTTCATCCCCACAGCAATGCTCTTATGACACAGGTCAAGATCTCTTTGCAGGCAACCAGGTGGCTGAGTGAAGTGACACAAAACTCAGAGTTTTAGGGCTTCACTCAGCTGCTCAATTTTCATGTCTGTTTATTAGACCAAAGTAGTAAGACTTAACCCCACCATGCATTCAAAAAGCATGATCATAAAAGATGGATGTCTTGGCTGCAATGAAATTTTTAAACCAAAAAATAAATAAAAAGATATTTCCTACAGCTGTGGAGTTTGAGTTTATAGAAAAGTACTTGTTAACACAATAATGATCTTAGCATTAAGGGTTTATATTTCTTAAAAGCTCTTCAGAGTGTAGGATACTCTCTGATACACTGTGGCAGATGGCATATAAATGGGTCTACCTACCACCTTGTTCCTCTTCTGTTTTAAATGTATTTGTTAATCCAGAAAGGAAGCCAAGAGAAGAGTTTTCTATGGGAAAGGTATAAAAGCTGAGTTGACAAATATAAAAAATAAAGACTAGTATAAGAACCAGCCCTGAATTAGCAGGAAATAGATTGCTGTCAAAAAGCAAGAAAAAATAAGGAGAAAAGGCTGGATTTTTCCACTTTTGATGCAAAATGGGAAGCACTGCTCATCTTCATCTGTTAAACCCCTGACTCACCTCTCTTGCAATACATCCATTCTGAGTTTTAATATTAAATGTCTATCGATGTAGTAGAGAAAATGAAATCTGTTTGTCTATCTATCTACACATATACATTTACATTTAAATCGGAAACATACTATCATTTGATGCATTCATTTTTCAAAATGCCAATGTTACATTTTATATAGAAAGAGACACAAACAATTAAGGGAATAAAAAGAAGGATCAGAAACAATGTGGCATGATAATAGTAACACAAAGGACCCCAGGGAGCCATATAGAACCTTTCTCTCTCTGTAAGGAGCCTGCAGCTTAGTTATTTCAGATAAATGCTGGTCTCTGCTCTCTTTGTGCACAGGCAGGAAGCAACAGAATGGGAAGTAACACACCAACGATCAACTTCTTTCTTTGTTGTTTAATAACGGTAACTTTTGCATAGCCATTGAACGTTTCTGCGCTTCAGTTTAGTCACGTAGAAAATCAATGTATTGTACTATAAATTTTTAGGTTTCTCCTATCTCTAAGAGAAAGGAAGTAGAGACAAAAATTAAGGAGATTTTCATTTTCTTAAGTTGAATTCATGAATTTTTCTCATAGCTAATGAATACATTTTCAAGAAAAAATGCCAAGTTCCAATATCAAATGCTTTATCTTACCATGTACACAATGTCAAATATTTCCAAGGAGAAATTCAAGCATGTGTGTCTGTTGTGTGTGTGTGCACGCCTGTGGTATCTGCCTAAACGTACATACACGTGTGAGTACAAACTAATGGGACTGCATATTGAATACTATATAAGTATAAAGGCTATACCTTCTCACGTAAACATTAAGCATCTTAATTTTATGAGATATTCTATTGGGTTTGTAAAATGTAAATATGGAAGTCACCACAACACAACGGTTTTAACTTGAAGATGGTTAAAGTCATAGGTGAAAAAAATCGACCTGGTTTGGAGGCAGCCCTGATGGCCAAGCTGTTAAAGTTTGGCATGTTCCACTTGGGCGGCCCAGCTTCAGTTCCCGGGCACAGAACTACGCCACTTGTCTGTCAGCAGCCACGCTGTGGAGGCAGCTCACATAGAGGAACTAGGAGGACCTACCACTAGAATATACAACCGTGTATGGGGACTTTGGGTGGAGGGGGAATAAAAGGATGATTGGCAAGAGATGTTGGCTCAGCGTGATTCTTTCCCAGAAAAAAAAAAATATTGGCCTGGTCTTACTCTGCAATAGATGGATTAAGTAAAGACATTTAGGCTTATAGTCGAAGTGTATAGCCATCCTGATTGAGAACAATATCTGTCTACAATTGACTATTCATGACTTGATCTATGTTGCATTTAAAGAGAGGTAAGATCTAGAGATGCCCATCCCATCATCTATTGTGAGCTTTCCAGGGTTGCAGAATCTCAGCTGGTGCCAGGGGCCAGCTGCCAGAGTCACAATAATTTCAGAATTAATTACTTCCATTTGAAAGTCCAGAAATTCTGTTAAGTCAGGAGGGAGACCTGTGGGTGCTCTTGACCACAAAAGTATTCAAGGCTGTGTATCACAGTATGTAAGAGAAAAGGTCTTTGATGACTTTTTGCCTTGATGTCCTTAATTTTGAAAAGACAGGAACTGTAGTCTTTACCTCATAGGGTTGGAATTTCCCATGGGCTTGGGAAAAAAGTCCCTAGCACAGAGTAGGCAGGCGATAAATGTCTGATATCTGTTTTTCCATGTAGTGTCCTTAATAGCCTCTGGACAGTCCTGAGAACACACCTCGACAGCTCTTCTTTTTGACGTTTCCTTTCACGGACTCTTTATTTACTTTCTACCTCTTTAGTCTATAGCTTTCTGTGACAAGATGAGACTTGGTAAGGTTTCCAGGCCTTTATTTGTCTTCACTCGCCATGAAGGAATTCCTTCATTCAATAAAAAGTTATTGAATAAATGCTATGTGCCTGATACTAGTCTAAACTCTGTGGACACACGAGTGCTGTATCAGTTGGAAATACCTGCTATGGAGAAAAGTCATGTAGAGCTAGGGAGTGTCAGTTCTCCAATAAGGTGACATGTGAGCAGAGAACTCCAGGAAGAGAGTGAATAATCCAGGAGGATACTTAAGGCCTGAGTGTCTAGGGGAGAAATAACAGTAAGTACA
Organism: Equus caballus; assembly: GCF_041296265.1. Taxonomy (NCBI): domain Eukaryota; kingdom Metazoa; phylum Chordata; class Mammalia; order Perissodactyla; family Equidae; genus Equus; species Equus caballus. The sequence goes on along the minus strand of NC_091692.1, from coordinate 9,136,088 downwards.
AATGCCCTGCAGCTGGGTCGTGCTGGGTGTATAGGACATCACAGAAGCCAGCCTGTCTGCAACAAAGTGAGGGAAGAAAAGTGATGATGAGACTCCAGGCGATGAGTTCGTGCAGGCCTTTGTAAGAAATGTGACTTTTACTCTCCACGCAGCATGAAGCCATTGAAGGGTTGGAGTAGTGAAGGGGCATAATCAAAATGGTTTACAAAAAAATGCCTTTGGCTGATGTATTGCAAAAAGATTGGAAGAGGGCAAGAAAGAAAACAATTGGACGGCTGTTGCAATAATCCAGGCAAGAAATGATGGTACCTTGGACAAGGGGAGCAGTGATGAAACTGGAGAAAGAATTTGTGTTCCGGGTACATGGCCTGTGGAAATAGAACTAACAGGATGTGTTCACAGACTGGATGTAGACGTGAATGAGAGAGGTTATACACAGCTTCAATGTTTTTGGTATGAGTATCTGGGAGGATGGAGTTGACTTTTAATGAGCTGGCAAAATTGTAGGGTGGGTAAGGTTTGGGGAGTCAGGGAGAATCAGGGGTCTAGTTGTGAATTTGTTTGAGTCTGAGATGGCTATTATATGACTTTAAATATTTTTCTGTGATTTGGTATCAAGGAGGCAGTGAGGCACACTGTCAAGGTGTGGTTGCTCTGGGAGAGAGAGCCCAGGGGTGGCTGCATCATTATCATGATGTTTTAAATGTGCCCATTACTTTCATGCATTGACAACATACTATTAGTCATTTCTCTCATTACATCCACTCATGTTATTATGACAATAAGTGATAAAAATACCTTTATTTCCACCCCACCCAACAAGGTGTTGGTAGAGCTGTAGGAGATCATCTCTGCAAGCATAATGGCCAACGGCATGTTGGGAGGCAAAGAGACAGTCTTACCAATTCTTGGTGCCATTTTTGGCCATCTCTCCACATTTAGCCATTATTTGCCTTACATTATATCTCTGAACTTCACTCTCATACACAAGATGTCCAGGTCAATTACTGACTCCAAGCAAAAGGAAAAAAAAATGAAACAATTGACTACTTTTGACTATCAAATTTAGTCAGAATAGTGATCTCCACTGACACAGATAAGCATTTTAAATCATGTTTATTCCATCAACCTGAATGTGTGTTCCTCCCATGACTAGTTCTCACCTTTTCTTCTAAGTACCTTTACATTTAATGTTTTTCTGGTCTGTTCTAAGTATATTTAACTCCATGGGAATGGGATTTTATTTATTCCTGAGAATTCTGATGATTCATTAGACCTAGAATGATTTCATATGCTGTATTAATGTGCTTATTATTACAGACTATAGGATAAGACCATGTTTTCTTTTTCATTTAAAAGTTCTTTCTAAATATACACACAAATTCATGTGCAGTCCTGCAAGTATTAGAATTGCTACACTTTGCATTTCCTGTATTTTTCTTGTTTGGCGTACTTGTTCTCTCTCATTTCATTCTGTCACGTATTTTTAATTAAGTATAATCCTTTCACACAAGCATGCTTCTTTTTCCTCTAGGATGTTGCCTCTAAATTCTTCAAATGTTCAAAACCCACTAAACATTTACCAATACAGTGGGATCCATTCTTTGGAATGCATCTAAAACAATGTGTGTTCTGTGCACCAAATCAAAATATGCATACCACTGCGCCTGTATTTCCAAAGCTGTTTCTGATTACTGATCGAAAGTCCCCTGTTCTTCATTAAAGGCTGAGATTCTTTTAAAATGCTTATTTACGGCTGCCTGGTCCTCAGGGGCAGACTGTGCATTTAATCGCCTGCAGCACCAAATCTCTTTTAACATTTGGCCAACTGAGCATTAGGTAACTTGTTGGCTGGGGGGCACCGGGTTCCCACTCAGTGTATGGAGAAGGTAGCCACAATCCAATATGCTTCATTTACTTCCAAGTATTATTAACACTAATGAGCATTACATCCACACATCAAGAAAAGATACAGAATGGAGTCGCTGCTCCTCAGACTTCATTAAGCTCGGTATTGTTTTATTCAGGGGGCAAGTCTCTAATTTTAGAACGTTCTTTAAAGACAGATGAAAACAAATATACTGTAATTAAGAAAAAGTATTGCTTCCCTGTTTAATAGATGGCATGAATTCAGATACAGCTGTGAGTTTAAAAAGATACTTCCTGCGGGTAAAAGGAGGAGATAATTAAGTGTGCTATAACAAAAAGTAATTCATTAAATTACGGTGAATTTTATTTTCTTCTGACATAAGTAAAACAGGCAGGTGTCCAGACTAATTTTGTATCTTCTTTTGTGACGGTGATCTACTCCATAAGGTTCTCATTTAAATTTAATTTTTCTTACATGAATAATACTATGTCACTTACTGTATGTGTTTAAATGATTTTAACTCTGAGTCTACAAGACAAAATTAAAAATGTCTTTCCTCTTGGAAATATCAGTTTATTTTTTTACCCTAAATCCAGAGAATGTTTTCAAGGTCTCTTCTAAAGTGATAACCTTCCTATGAGTCAGAGGAGTTTAAGAACATCTCTGGATTAGTCTGGCTTCACTGAGGTTAAACGCAGCAACAGTGTGCCTACAAAGAGATCTGATAAGCAGTTATAATGGGTATCACTCAACACAGCACCGAGTATAAATCAGAACTAACAAACACCCTCCCCCACAAATCTTCTCAAGTTAAGTTCCTTGAATTTAATTATTATAGCAAATGGTAATATAACAAGAGTGTCTACTGTCAGGGAAAAAAATGTTTAAAACAGATGTGAACCATACAAAGCATATGTAAAACACATGTGATCCACAGCAAGGTCACGGGACCCATTGAAAGAACACATGTGGAGTACGTGAACCTCATGTGGACACATGTTGCATAATCACGTGTTTCTGTTCCTTGCCAAGACTCATATCATATTCTAAAGAAGTCAGGGGCTCTTAAATAAACTTTGTACTTCTTAAGGTAAATGGATACCTTTTTGTTTAAAATCCCTTAGTGTAGGCAGACAAGGGTCCTCAAATCTAATACTGGGCTTGAAAGTACTCAAATCCTTGTTTCACTCCTGTTTTCCTATCCCAGGGTGATTCAGTTGATTATTCCAAGGGAGTAAAGATTTCTTCCTTGCCCACAGCTAATTCTTTGAGGATGCTATAGCTTATAACGAAATCTAAGCAAACAAGCATGTGTGTGTGAATTAGGAGCAACTGTGGCCTGAATGCGCTTTTCCAATCATAAAACACTCAAACTAGCAAGACCCTGATGCCTTATCTTATGTATCTAAAATAAAATTAAAATCTTCCATACTTACAGAAAATCATCAAAGTGTAAAAACCCAAGGAGAACGTTTACTTTATTTTATAACTCGGAGGAATAAGATATTTATATAATTTTAAGTGAATATTAAAAAGACATGTATATACATGGAAATAGGCATAAAATACGTTACGTGTCTTTCACCTTATTTTCTAGAACATGAGAACAGCAATAGTGCCTTATGCCTAGGCAGTAATTTAATTAGAATCTGAATGTATTACTTCATTTGCTCCTCCCCACAACACTTTAAGAAATGTGGTGCTTCTGGAATTAGCGAAGGCAATGACATGGTACTGTAAAAAGAGCCTAGGATATAACAACAAATGAGAGGAGTCAAAGTTTGCCTCCCTTAGCTGTTAAACTTGTGGGTTCAAACAAGCGATTCTCTTTTTTTAGTCTCAGTTTATGCATAGAGAAACATGGATTATACAATTGCTTACTGAATATGTTTGTTGTAAATTTCACAAACTCTTACATGCAAAATCATATTGTAAACAGGGATATATTCTATGTATATGTCTTAGTTATTCCCATTCACAATTTACACATGAGAAACACAGATTCAGAAAGGTAAGCCAATTGCCACAAGACCAATAATTAGTAGGGCTAAGATGAGAAAATAGATATTTTTACTTAAAGTTCCTCCATTCTCTTCCAAAAGGCAAAGCTGAGTAGAGTACGTTTCTCATTAACTGGACATTTATTCTGAGCCTAAATCAACAGACATGCACTGATATCACAGATAACCGTTATTATAATAACATCACATATCCATTGATAGCATTTTACATTTTCCAAAGTAAAGACCCATCCAGAGAGCATTGGTCTCTTCCACTTTGTAAAGCACGTAATCAAGGAAATTGCCTCCTTTCTAGAGGTTAGTAGACTAAGATTCTGAGAACACAATAAATAGTTTACTTAAATTCATATATTTATTAAGAAACAAAACTAAGAATCTAATTCGACAGATGAATTTCTAAGTCCAGCAATTATTTCCCACTGAGCTAAAATATTCAAACATATGATTGTCAGGCTCTCAATATTATGTGTCTGAATACTCATCCAAAATAATGTTTCTAATTATGCTGCTATTAAAAATGAGGATATAATGAAAGAAAAGTACGTCATTAGAAGGAGAAATTTTAGCACTGAATGGAACAGAAGATTTTCCTTTGTTACTGTTTTTGGCAAAATGCAGTAGACTAACACTTCCTAAAAAGATAGTGACTCAAAGCTGCTTATTGCACTTCAAATGCAACTGTTACTTATTGTTTCTCGTTGCTTTGGAAAGTGCCATTCTATGATATCTCAAGGTTTTAAAACTATTTTTCCTAGAGATACATTTTTTTAAGCTATAATTTCTTTGTTAGTACGACTTTCCCCTTTAATCCTGGCTCACTGCCATTCATACTTCAAGACAAAATTCCAATATCACTTCTGGGAATCGTTCCTGGATTATCCTAGACAAAGTTGTTTCCATCTTTCCATTGCACTCGCCATGTTATGTTATAATTTATCTATTTGCTTGTCTACCTTCTAGCTCCATTAGTCTGAAAATTCCTCAAGCTCAGAGTGGTTATTTTTATTAGCTTTGTATCCACAGTGCTTAGTAAAGTTATTTAAAAGGGTAGTTATGAGGAAGTATAAAATGAATGAATGAATGATATGTGGTTACTTTTGGTTTTTGGCATTAGTTGATTTAGAAGCTCACACCCTCAGTTCAGGTACAATGTAGTGGCCAGCCAGATACCGTACTAAACTACTCCCACCCTGAAACAAAGTAGTTCAAATAGCCAAGACATTGGATTTTTGTTAATTTCTCTTAAGTTGTCTCTTGATGAAACATTCTTTTAAATAAGCAGCTAGAGAAGTTGTCTGCCTCTTCTTTTAGATGATTATATTTTACACGATATGTTATAATTGTTTACGAGACACACCACCCCCTACCCCCGTGATGCTGGAAAGAATCTTTATGTCAGGCTAACATAGAGAATTGCAGACAATATCACTGCATTGGGTCTGGAATTATTTTTCTGGATTTTGACACTAGATTATGTACACAATTTTATCATCCCCTGTATTACAAGTGTAATGTTTTGTCATTCCAATTTGCCACAACCCATTGACATTTCTCTATTAGAGATGTGGAGCTGAAAATGTGAGTCTCACCCCTTTTCATCTCATCTTAATGAGCCATGAGGAATGAGAATCACTCAGTATTTTGGCTGTATGCTTTCTACCATGTGCAAGGCAGACACAGCGTCAGCCAGCCTTCCAAAGGGTATGCTCATCTTGCATGCTTTCACATTTGATCAATGCAAATTTGACAGTCTGCTGCTTGGTTTCTTCCAAGGTTGGATCTTAGACATTAAAACAGGAATAAAGTTTCCACATCAATCACAGATGATTGTTCCATCCCTCTTTTCTTATCTAATTCTCTCCCCACTATAATCTGTGCACTTCCATATAATGGAAAATTTGATAACTATGTTTTAAAACCTCCTTCTGTGCATAAGGTGAGGCATACACTACTTTTGTACACAGGTATGGTTTGTTCAATCTAGACCCAATCCACGTCTTCATGTTTACCTTTAAACAGTTTTTCTGCCCTCTCTTGTTTACCTTTATTCTCCAGCCACGTGGAGTTCTTATGGCTTTTGAAATACTATTTCTACTTGATTTGCCTGGCTTGTCCTGACAATCCCTACTTATCTTTCAATAATCAACTGAAATATCATCTATTTTGTGAATCTCTTCCTTTTTGTGACTTCAGAGCACTTTGCTCTACTTCCGTGGAAGAAATTGTCACATTGTAATAAAATTATTTGCTTGTGCATCTTATTTTGCGCTAGGCTGGAGAATTTATCAAAGTAAAGAATTATATCATATGCATATTTCAGATACTTCTGCATTCACCCAGTGATTAAAATAGTATATGGTGAGAGCTTGAAAGATAAGGAAGCAATGGAGGGAGGGAGCAGCTGAACTTATGTGAAAAAGATCAGTTAATACCCATATCTCAAAATATGGTTTGGATGAGAATTAAGAATTTGTCATTTTTAATCTCCAGAGATTCACTTTTAGATAAGGATGCCCCTGAAGATAAGGGATATACTGTGAATTCTGAGTAAGCTTGATTCCATTTATATCGAGCATCATGTTTTTTGGGGGAAGGGGGTTTTCAGGTACAGAATGACTCTTAACTTTTGTTTTTATTATGACTTGATTGGTTCTCAATATTGGGCCAGCTATTTAAAGCAAATAATACTTATATGTATCTTTTTTCTTTGTGTACATCATTATCAAAGCCGATTTATCACTGAATTTCGGTTTTCCTCATGCTATCATGAAGGTGGCCCTTATGGACCCACCTTGGATGATGTCAGGCAAACATAACACAATTTGCAGGCTTATCACATATCTAACGAAATAAATAAACACTGCGTGTCTGAAATGTGCAAGGTGCCTTGTGAAAGAATAACTCATTATACACCTGAGATCCTAATTAATAAAGGGAAATTCTGAAGAACATTCATAAATAGTTAAAGCTTTATTATTGTAAAGTTTTCTGATGATGTAGCTGCTAAAAGTAGAGTGAATGTGAAGGAGTTTTGATCTCCAAGGAACTCCCAAAAACAGAATTATCCTCCTAAATAGACAGAATAGGGTGCAGTCTCCATACTGCATATTACACCTTGAGAGAATTTTCTGCTGTGCCCAAAATAACACATGTATATACATACACGCTCATAGGGACATTTGATTTATTTCTGAAACTCACTCAGAGTTTTTAATTTAAGCCAAATAAGTCTAAGTTTCCTTCTTTCTTTCTCTCTCTCTCTCTTTTTTTTTTTTTTGCTGAGGAAGATTCACCCTGAGCTAACATCTGTTGTCAATCTTCCTCTTTTTTTTGTATGTGAGCCACCACCAGAGCATGGCCACTGACAAGTGATGTATGTCTGCGCCCAGGAACTGAATGCAGGCAGCTGAATCGGAGTGCACCAAACTCAACCACTAGGGCACCAGGACTGGTGCTTAAGTGCTTTTCTTAAATCTCCAAGGTCCAGGGGAGAAGTGACCTTTTCTCCCTGGAAGTATGAATGAATTTATGTTTCAGAGACAGTTTTGCTGGGGAGCAGGGCTGAGAAAGTGCACGACAGAGAAGGGGAGAGGGCAGGCTGCTCCATGTGCTTTATGTAAATCAAGTAACACTTCACCTTTGTCACAGTTTTGCCTTTGGCAGAATGAGTCCTGTCCTCTACCTCGTATTATCAACCCTGAGAATTCCTGGCAGTATGGACCACATCACAGTCAAAAAGACTTTTTCTCCAAATCTTTCCAGCAAGAGGCTGGGGAATCATAATTTTAATCTGGATCCTACAGGTGTCACAGAATTGAAGCTTCTCTCAATGTGTGATCCTTTCTCCTATGATGACTAACTACCTCTTTCCTGGACTAACAACAAATATTATTTATGGTCCTTTCATTACTAACAATCTGAGATTTTTTTAACCATAAATAAATCTGCTAATATTTGCCTGTAGAAGCCCATGTCCCACGGCAACAGCATTTCCATTTTAAGTCAAGCAAGTCTTGCTGACAGGCGACAAAAATTGTATTTCTCATGATGACGTACAAAACAATTTATTAAGAATCGTCTGAGGACACAGAACAGAGATCATGCAAAAGAACTATTTACTATAGAGGAAATATATTTGGGTTTTTTTTGTTGTTGTTCTCACTGGCTTTTTTGATGAGATACTTTACTGGACATCTAAAAATGTATGTGTAAACCTCTTCATTTAATGTCTTTTTACTATTGAGTAATACTATTCTTTTTCACTTACTAAGAATTTCACAAAGATAAGTGAACATGGGAATACATGGTTTTAAAGCAATTTGTGACAGAAGTCTTTGTGCTTACACTATTCACTAAGCTTAATCCATTTTGTCTATCTCTCTCAAAAGAAAATATATGTCATTGGGTCTTTGAAAACTGTCCAAAAATTCTCTTGCCTTTAATTTTTGCATTTTCTCTTACAATTATCTATAAAAATCATCATTCGTTTTGATTTCATTGGAATGTTTTTGTAAAGAAATACCAAAGACTTATATCTGAACTGTCTTTTCTCCAACACACGCACACACACACGCACACACACAACTGACAATACGAAACTATTGATTTTGAACTCTAGTCTGTCATAAATTGAATGCACTGAATTGTGCACACAAAGTTGCACAACTGTGCTTTTTCCCAAGGCCAGCTGCGTTATACTGTGAGATATATTAAAAAAACATTTAAATCACTTAAACCATATCTGGCCGTGCCTCTCTATTTATTGCAAATATTCACTCAACACACTTTCCTAAAACTAGGAAGCACTAGATTGTGAAGGTACTGCTTCTTGTAGTGTCCTTGCCTTTTAATAACCTCCCTAGTCTTTGAAAAGATTGTCATTGGGTCAAAAATTAAAATTGAGTCCTTTGGCTCAGGTTTGTTCTCTTGGAACATGCTGGAGTGTTCTTGGTGCCTGTGTGCATATATAAACCTTCATAATGTTAAGAGGATGTGCATACAAGCAACAGGAAGAAAGTTTATCTTGATATCATTTGATGCTACCATGGCTTGTTTGAAAGCAGTCTCATGAAGCGGTTGCAAGAATTGTTTCCAGGATGGTGCTTGGGAATTAGGCACATAATTCTGACTACAATAGTGGGAGTAGTGAGTTTAATTCCACCCACACATCCTTATTAACTGAAAGCATTATTTCCAAGCTGCAAGACTTCAAAATCCTGGTTCCAGCAGTAATGCCGTCTGCCAGTATCCCATAAAGCCTTATTTCCCCAAGGTTTCCACAATATGACATATTTGGATCTTGTTCAGTTCCTACTTTCCCCTGTGTACATTCATTGTGCGTATTTGTATTCTTCTCTTAATTATCTGCACATAGATATTTCAGAATATACAAATAGGCTCCATTATGATTTCTCCACCACACTTTATATGATAACGTCACTGATGAATGCTATTTACAAGTTTCCAGACAGACGTGTGGTTGATGTAAATTTGTGGGGCGGCAGCATTCAGATATCTGCTTTCAATTTGTGTGCATGTTTTCCCCTGTTATTTTCCCTTTTTTTTTTATGGCTGTATTAATTGTTACCAGAAGTCTCTATGAAATGACTGAGCAATCCAACAATGGAATGTAGCAGATTAGAAATTATTGTTTCGCTCCATCTGAGAAACGTGTCAATGCAGCCTAATCCTTATGTCTTGGGGACATTCATGGAATGTTATACCACTTGATTCTCAGCATGTGGGTACTAGCTGACCATTGGGACATGAACTGTCCTAACGTTGATGCTTTTATCGACCCATTTGACACTTGTGATACTGGCAGAAATGATGAAGTGAAAACTAACCCATCACTATGGGAAACAGGACATGTGGGAATTGGGATGTTGCAGCTCACTAAGTCTTAAGGCATTAAGGCTAAGGATTAATCCAAAGAGTCTGTGGCTGGCATCAAAGCTGTATACTAGTGGCATGCCTCAGTGAGTTAAGCAGCAGAATGGCGAGCCAAGGGCCCTGCGGTCTAATTCCCGAGCACTGACTTACTATTTGGCCAGGTTTATTTCTGTACATGTCTTTTGACACAATGCAATATCTTCTTTCATTTAAAAAGAGAACTGAAAAAGAAAAAAGCATAGATCAAATTATCAATCATTTGAAAATATGGTTTAAACGAATATGAATAAAAACCATAATGTGTAAAACATGTAACTCTCATGGATCTAGGCTGGAAGACCCTGGCAAGGTATCAATGGGATCAACACCAAGCCTTTGGATGGAATCCATTAGAGGGTATGGCATGGGTCTTTAGACGAGAAAAAGAGTAATTTGATCTAGTCAATCAAGAAATAACGTGACAAGGAAAGGCCTCTGAGACCTCGCTAGTGCAGTACAGTTGCAACCATCGCTTCTGCAAACCGTTAGGTTGCAACCGTCACCTCTGCAAACAGTTCGGGTGGACACATAGCTTTCCATTGATCTAGAAAATAGAAATAATAATCAGTCCTTCTCTCCTCTCTTTTTTTTTTTTAACACTTCACCAGTTTTTTCTCAATCCTGGTTGCATTTCAGAAACACCCAAGGAATTTTTAAAAATACTATTGCCTAGCCCCCATCCAGACCAGTTTAATCCGAATTTCCAGACATGTGGCCCAGGCAGGGGTATTTTTGAAAAATTCTCAAGTGACACAAATGCATGTCCAACATTGAGAATGTTTTGGAGGTGCCAATCAAGAGCTTACTCAGTGTAAGTAGCAGCATGAGATGTGTGTGTGAGTGTGTATGTATCTATGAACAATTCCCGGAGGAGATGACAAGCTCCCAAATAGTAATTTGTTCCATAGTGATGATAAACAGACCCTGCCAACTGCTTAGTAATGCTCTGCTCGATTATTTTGGTTTTCTGCATTCTTTCTTCGTTCTCCTTTTCTTTCTCAAAGAAATTAGAGGGCGAATACCTCATAGTTTCTAAAAAAAAAAAAAAAAGCCAGCTTGGTTGACAATACTACACTTATGTTTACATTCATCTGAGAAGGAAATGGTTCTGCATTATGCTACCTAGTGACAAATGGTTGTCAGCATGGGACAGTCTCCTTTAGGCCTTTCAAAGGATACGACTCTCAATACCCATCTATAGAGTCAACTGCTATCTTCACTCACTCTCAAAATGAAGAGTCCTTTCTTCCTCCCCTCTGTCCATACTGACTAATAACTGGCTACATTCACTCAGTACAAAAGATGAAAACATGGTCACGTGGCAAGCAACAATAAATGATGGCGGCTAGTCTTTGTCCTCCTGCACATTCCAGAAATGTTCACTCAAGAAATATTTAAGAAATATTTCCCAAATGCCCATTAGGTGCAGAGGAGGAGATAGTGTTGGATTCCCCTAGGCAGCTCCATAAGTTTATACTTGAGATATTTTGGGTCCATGGAAAAGCAGACTGCAAGACAAGATTAGGCTTGCAAGAAATTTGTTAGGGGAAGGAGCATGAGAAGGTAAGGAGAGCCTTCAGAACATGATGCAGATCTAATACTCATAAAAGGACAGAGAAATGAACGGAACAATGGATAGGAAGAGTGTCAGACTACTGCAGTTCCAAGAAAGGTTTGGCAAGGCCAATGGGGCATCTTAGAGCCAAAGTCGTCTGTTGGAGCAATCTTGTATTTCACAGGAATAGCCCTGCTTTTCTGCCCGCACTAGGCTGTCTTGTGCTGGGAGCAGTCCGCAGAACATGTGGCAGTAACTGGAGCCATCAGTCAGTTATGCTTCCTGTAGTAGAAGGTCTGAGTGTCATGGCTTCAAAGCTACCCCAGCCCATCTCTTGTGCTACACACATCTACTTCTCCATGATGTTTGGGGAACATCTCCTCTTTGGTTCCTATGGGCTTACCTTCCTGGGGAGAATCTTAAAGTGGAACTTTAAAAGGTTCCTGAGATGGACAACAGCGCCTTTATCTACAAATGGTCTCAGAACTACAGCTGGGACTCACCCTTGTCCTTCTCCCCTACCAATTCTAAATACCCCTGACCTGATAAGATGCGCCAGTTGTCACCTGAATGTGCAGGGGTTGCGCTACAGAAAAGGAACTTTGAAACTGAGACTTGGAGCTTATATAGGGTGATTGGCATGTCTGTTGCTTCACCTCTCTTGGGTGGGTTGGGAGAGAGAGACAAGAGAGTTCCCACTTGCAGGGTAAACAAGTCCTCTCTATGCTACTCTGGGTTGTAATCAAATGGCTCTGGGATAGATAAGAAAGGGGTCTCCAAATTTATTACACTAGAATGTAAGCAAATGGTATTTAAACAATGCACGGTTTCTAATTTCCAAGCATGCTTGCCATCCAATTGTCGTTTATACAGATTTCTAGTAATCTTTACTCAGAAAGCTCAGACTTTGCAGAAACATGAAAATATTCATGGAGCCTTGTTTCCCACGATCACTTCAAAAAGTCTCAGAGGTATGACTCAGACATTCACTCCTGAGGTTCTGAGCTCTTGTCAATTATGCAGGTCTCAGGCCAGACTCAGTCTCACACTCAAACAGGTCTCCTGAACATGTTTGTTCACTACATCAAAGGGGCCAGGGAGTACCAAGAGGTGCTCTTGTGTATCATCTGGGTTCCACATGGAGTCTTCCTTGATTGCATTTTATGAAAACAGCCCTAATCCCTCCTGCTGATTCCCACTATAATGGTGACTTCTCTTTATACCTGCTGGTCATCCCAAGTATCCTGGCACTACTGGGGACATGGTGTCATATGAAGTACACATTCTGATTTAATGCATACACTACATCCTGAAGGATAGCATTCTAGTCTTTCAGAGTTTGCCTTCAAGCTGGTGATTTGTCTGTGCCTTTAGAAAGCCATTCAACTACTTTATGAAGCCAGATATTTCTGGCTGGTGTACTTTGTGATGTGACTGGTGGATTCCATGGTCATGGGCCCAATCCTGTACCTCCTTCATTGTAAAGTGAGAGACTTTTGGTCAGATAGCACATTGTATGGAGTTCTATACCTATGAATCAGGATTTGCATAATCCCCTGGATAGTTATTCTGGGACTCTGAGGGCAGAAAAGGCAAACTCACACTCAGAATAAGTATCTGTCCCTGTGGGAATGGAAAGCTGGCCCTTCTGAGAATGTAAGGGACCCTTTGTAGCCAAGAAGTAGCCGGCTGGTTTTTTCTATAAGAATAGAGCCATATCAAAGGTTCGGCATTAGCCATCACTTTTTCCATGCTTATAAAAGCTTCTGTAGCAGTAAACGTGCTCTATTCCCTGTGATTCTTGCTCAGAAAGCTCTGACTTTGCAGAAACTCTGGTTATATTCCGTGCCCAGGGAATATGTTTCAATGAATTATTATTTATCCAGTATTAAATTCCAACCCTCTTGATCAAGCATCATGAAAATCCAATTCTAAGGTTGCTTCTTTGACTCCTGCTTGTACCTCCTAGCTAATTGTTGTAATTTCTCTGATATATATAATCTCTTTTATCAGACTCTGCATGTTGCTAGACAAGTTATGCTGGTATTTAACCCCAGTTAACAGTTTGTGAATCAGAAAACATGGTAGTGGAAGCTACTGAAAGGTCACATGTCACCTTCTAGAGAATAGGCTTTTGCAGCATCTTTCAAAACAGGAGAAGTGTTAGCTCTTGGAATAGAAAGTGAGACATCTCTATAAACTCTTAGGGTTCAGGAGCCTGCAGAGCCACATTCTCAGAGGCATACTTCCAGAAGTTCCATCCCCACCTTCAGCACCTTCAGGTTCAAAGGTGTTCAGATCTGTCCTGGGGAGCATTCGAATGTCTCTTGATCTCTGCTTTCACAGATCTTTGGTATGTTGTTTAGCCTGTGCTGTGGGAGATAAAGGCCCTTTTGTAAGTTACCAAAGAGGTCTTTAACTAGTTGCTAATTGTCCTTGGTTTCTCATTATCCCTCTGCAGGGAGTCAATACAGATTAGCAGTAACCAGCAACTTTACTTATAGGCAGGATTCCCAGCATGTCTTACAAATGCCTGAGTCAATTACAAGTTCAAGGATATTTCCCTCCACCAGGATGCTTTCGCAGGTCTTAAACAGGAAAATCTTTAGTAAGTGGGTGACCATCTTGCGCTAACTATCTATGCCCCAATTGCCACTCAGAAAGGTGTAATTTTCACCAGCATGGTAGAGAGTGAATCAATCCCAGATCCTCATTTTACCACCAGTTTTCTTGAGCTACCTTAGTTGCCATTTACAGTCTCTTGGGTTCTCCAAAGGCAGAAGAAAAAATGGGATTAAAGATGAAAGTGAGACAGAGGAGCAGTAGAAGGTAGAGAGAATCTTGAGCTTATGATATAAATATGAAAAGAGTAATGAAATGAGGGTTATTGTAGGAGGTGTTGCAGACTGCAGCACAGTTCAATCAAAACGATGCTTTGCTGGGTGGCTGAGAACTCTCAAGACAAATCTATGACTTAGAAGAGCCCTGCTTTTCAGTGGAATGGGTCTGCCTTAGTACTGCCACTGTGTTCAGGCATGGACTGGGAGCAGAACACAGAAAACACGGCCTTAGTGCTACTGCACTGGTGAATCCATCAGGGCAGCAACCGGGATTCCTCAGAGCATAAGATCTGACCAGAGTACTTTTGTAACCACCTTCTACCCCACTTCTGCATGTAAGTCTGAGTATATCATGTTTAGGTAGGTCTCCATTATCAAAACCAATGAAGGAAATTCAGAAGGTGCCAAGGAGACCAGAATACTGATTTATACAGGAGAACTCCATGGGAAATTAACTTACCTATTGCGCTGATAAGTATCCATAGCTTGTCCATATTCCTGGTGGGCCTTCTGGGTTCACACTTACTCAGAAAGAAAAAGAAAAGACAGAGAGAGTTTCACTTGACACATATTGGGTTTAAGGCACTAGTGAGAATCTAAGGCTATGGAAAATGTCCAAAAGAGCTGGAAGAATGGAATACTAGCTGGATAGACAATTCAGAAGTAAGTCCAATCTCTATCCTCTCCTATAGGCTCTTTGATGGAATGTCTAGTAGATGTAAAGACCCAGGGGAATTATTTAAACATAGTGTGTGTGTGTGTGTGTGTGTGTGTGTGAGGAGGGCATTGTTTAGCATCATTAACTTCATCTCATGAATTCTAATAAATTAAAAGCTGAGATGCACAGAATAGCTTGAAAATACAAAAATAACACTATAGTTTGCTTAAGATTATTTTTCAGTCCCAGGAATTGTTCATGTATGGAACTCCAAAATAAACTGTGCTTCCAAGATACCCTTAACTTGCCACATTCCTCAGGTTACATTCCTCAGTGAACATATTTTCAGAGAAAAAAACATGTGGAAGCATCACTTTTAAATTTCAGATCTTGACAAGAGCATTTTGAGTAACCATAGGTAAGACACATCCAACATTTCTGTTTTAATACAAAAAACATGTGCCCTTACAGAAATCTTTCATCGCTTCAAACACCACAGGTAAATCTGGATGACCACATTTTAATGTGAATTGCCTGTGGTCCAGAGAAGAGTCTGGAAAAGTCTTTGTAATACTAGCAACAATGGTAAATTCTCTTTATAAAACACATGCACATATGCAGATATATGTATATCTATACATAGCTAAGAAATTATTATATAAGATTTTTTATTTGCACTAAGAGCATTGATTCATAAAAATAGATGTAATACAACCTTTTATGATTAAAAAAAAACACAAAACAATTTCAGTCCTAGAAGTAGGCAGAGCAAATGCAAAATTCAAAAGTTTCAGGTGTGTAAATGAAAACAGCCAAGCTAAAAAGGAAAAAAAAAAAGAGGAAACCAGTTAAAAGTAACTTCTCAAACATTCTAGGGTGCCCTGGGATGAACCATGTAGAAAGCCAAGATCAGAGCAGATCTCTGACTGTAGACGAAGTTTTATCAAAGCTGACTACTTGGTCTGCAAGTGGAACAAAAGACATAGTTTAACAAATGCAGAAATAATGAGGGTTTCAGATTTCTAACCGAGGCACCAAAAGATATAGTCTAGTCTACAATTTCAAAGTATGGGAGTTCACAACTGAAACTGTACCACTGCCACATAGAATTTTACAACCATAGGCAGGATCTGTAAAAGCAAAAATTTCAGTCACTTCCTCTTTGTATTTCTATAATGAGGAGAAAAGATATGCTAGATGTAACCTACGAGAAATTTGCAAATTTTAGTCTTTATGTTGGTTGACCAAAGAAGTCTGTTTATTCTACAGAAAATTAAACTCATCACTCTCCTGCAGATTCTCAAGCTGCCAAAGTTCAAAATGCTGACGCCCGTCTCCAAAAGAAAGTATTTCAAAATTGCAAATTTGAAGTTGTGTCTTGGGTGATGTTAACACATTACAATGAAACATAAAAATGTAAGCAATTAATTAAATAAAATACACAAACCTTTCCCTTTCTTGTTTTCTTTATGGAATGAAATCTAGATCATTGTGAATTCATACACTTAAGCTTTCATTTGTTAGCTAGATGACTTGAACCATATAAACCTCAGTTTGCACATAATAAAACTGAGAATGCTGTTACCCACCTTGAGAGTTACTGTGAAATTAAAATGTGATAATACAACTGAACTGCGGTAACTTACTTGGTGCTTAAAAAATGTAGTCATCATTACACTCTTATTAATACCTTTACATTAAAGATGCAGCAATTTGAATATTCAGATAATCATATAATGCCTTCTGCATTAAGTGAATATGCATTTTCAACACTATACTCATTATTTCTTGTTTTTATTTATTTTATTCTTGAGCTATTTCTTGATGGTTGAAATGGCTGTTTTTCAACGTTTGAAACAATAGTTGCCCTATATCAATGCAAGTGAGAGCTTGTCAAAACTTGGATTTTAGGTCTGTGAATCTGAATTTTAAAGAAGCACCATAGATATTTTGATATAGGTTCATTTTGGACAATACTGATATAACGATTTACAGGCACGATTTGTATCAAGTACAATAGGTGGTGTTCTATTCTAAAGGAAAAGCTCACTTGGATTTTCAAAAAAATTAACCTGTTATGAACTGAATCTTTCTGTCCCCTAAAATTCATATCCTGAGGCCCTAACACCTAATGTGGTGGTATTAGGAGATGGGGAGTTTGGAAGGTAATTAGGTTTAGAGGAGGTCATGAGTGTGGAACCCCCATGACAAGATTAGTGCCCTTATAAAAACAGAAGAGACATCAGAGCTTCCTCTCTCAGCCACGGGAGAAGTTGTTTGTCTTCAAGCCATGAAAAGAGTTCTCATTAGAACCTGACCATGCTGGCATCCTGTCCTCAGACTTCTAGCCTCTGGAACCATGACAAATTAAATTTCTTTCGGTTAAGCCACCTAGTCTATGATGTTTTGTTATTTCAGCTCAACTGATTAAGACAAAACCCAAATAATCCAAAGTATTTGTTTTCCTTAAAACAAAGGATACCTGTGAAAGAATAATGTAAAATACCTATTATAATTTACGGATATATTAATTTGATTTATCTGTTTCTCTTTTTATTTCCATGTCTTTCATTATGTAGTTTGTAACCAACACATTTAAAACAACTTTTTTTTTGAAGAATATTCCTTTTTCTTTGTGCTTCCACAGGTCACACACAGGGCACAAAATGCTTACCTCTAAATTGTATACTAAAATTTACTGTTGTTTATCAATTTTATTTTAGCCAAAGTATTAGCAACCATGATCTAATGGCTGCAGAGGCAGTTTTAAGATGAAAGGAAAAAGAGTTTTGTTAGAAATGTTTTTACATTCAAGTGGCAAAAACATATTTTCACAATAAATTTAATGGTAAAGTAATAAATACTTATTTTATTTTCTACTACATTTATCTTATATAAAATATTCAACATCCATATTCTTGTTCTTGTCTTTTTGTAAGATTGCTTACTGACAGCTATTTGAAGAGGAGTTGGTTAGAAAAATAGACATAAATATATATATGTGCGTATGTGTGTGTTTAAAGTAGATATGTACATATACCCTAAATATATACGTGTATATATCCTCTCTCCATCTTTCATAGCCTTCTTTTGTGTTTTCATATGAGTCTAGGGTTTTCAACTGTACTTAATGAAACAACTAGGGACTACTGTTGTCTATTCCGTCTTATCTTTGAGTAGGAGACTTTGAAAGAAGAAACCGTTTCTGAATTGCCAATAAAAATACCCAGCACAGCTTTCAGCAAACATACATATGTATCTTCTCAGTGGGACATAGGTCAACACTGAACAACCAGCTCTCTTTGAAACAAACAAACAAACAAAATACACTTGGGGAAGACAGCAGAAAAGGAAGCATCAAGGATCTGTCTCCCCACCTGGAGAGTAATTGAACTGGCATAATCTGTCTGATGTAACTATTTTGGAACTCTGGAGTCTATCAAAGGCTTGCAACTCCCAGAAGAAGTCTTGGAAGATAAACTGTGGTTAATTTCAGTAAATGTCATCTCTTAGCACAGTAGCAGCTACACATCACCAACCCCACCTCCAATACCTGTGGCAGGTACCTGTGCATGTATTCCTGGAGAAGTTTACATACATCTTGAGGGAGCCAGGGTGGACAAAAAGAGTACTGTCTGCAAATATTGGGGATCTGTGTTCTGATCACTGCTTGATCCTTCTGATCACTGAGATGCAGAAAAGGAGGCAGTGGCCATTGTTGCATCTCCCTCTTTTACTGAAAGCTCCTCCCCTCTTGCTGAAGTGACTTCTAGAGCATTTAAATGCCCTTCCCCCCTCTTTATTTTTCTCTTTTTGGGAGCTGGATATTAAACACTAGAATATTAAGAAACAACTGCATATAAAGGGAAAATTGGAACATGACTGTGCAAGCCCAGGGGAAGGTGCAAGCTCAGAAAAGATCTAAGAACTTAAGTTTCCAACTCAGCTGACCCTTGGCAGAGAGACAGCCTATAACAATCAAAAAACAAGAACATTAACAAAAGCAGTATACCCTGAGGAAGGGGGAGAATCTGATTTCCAGAGATATCACATTATTAGATTCAAACGTCTAATTTTCAACAAAAGAGCACATGGCATACAAAGAAACAGAAAACAATGGCCAATTTATAAAAAAGTCATAACAAATCGACAGAAACTGTCCCTGAAAAATACTTGATGGCAGATATATTAGACAAAGACTTTAAAACAGCCATCTTAAAGATGCTCAAACAACTAATAAAAGATGAGAGAAAGCCAAGGAAATGAAAAAAATTAAAATATCAATAGAGAGACATAAAACCTAAAAGAAAACAAAAAGAAATTCTGGAACTGAAAAGCACTGTAGCCACCCCTGACACAGGAAGGGTTAATAATCAGCGGAAAAGACTTGCCAACAAACTGTGACCCAGAGGTGAGAAGGCCGGTGAGCCAGTGACGGGTAAGACCTCCACGGGGAAGCAACCTAAGCCAGGCACAGTCGCCTGCGGGCACAGATGGAGACATGATATAGATATCAGGAGCAGGAGGGGCCTTTGCCTAGGAGGCCTTGCATGCTCCAAGATAAAAATATACCAGCACAGCAAAAACATGGTAATATCAAAACAGAGGCCGAGGGAGGGCTCCTTGAGAAATCACTAAGAATTCTTGGCATTCGCTAATTACTTCATCCAGAACACCTGTGTATGTTTAACAGATGTAAGCTATGTATATATTGAAACGCTGGTTATAATAAACTCAGAGTGGCCATCAGCCCTCTCCGCATCTATCCTGATGTGTACACTGGATTGAGACACCGACAAGCACAATAACTGATTCACCAGAGGGATTTAAAGGCAGATTTGAGCAAGCAGAAGAAAGAAAGAATCAGCAACATTGAAAAGAAAATAATGGAAATTATTGACTCTGAGGAACAGAAAGAGAAAAGGTTGAAGACAAGTGAACTGAGCCTCAGAGACCTGTAGGACACCATCAAGTGAACCAAGATACACACTGTGGGAGTCCCAGAAAGACAAGAAAAAGAGAAAGAGGAAGAGAGAATATTTGCAGAAATAATGGCTGAAAATTTCCCAAATTTGGTGAGAGACATGAGTATAAACATTGAAGAAACTCAACAAATTCCAAGTATGATGAACTCAAAAAGAACCCCAGAGAGACACATTATAATCAAACTTTTGAAAGACAAAGACAAAGAAGGAAACTTGAAAGCAGCAAGAGGGAAGTGACTTGTCACATACAAAGAATTCTCAATAAGATTACAGCCAGGTTTCTTATCACAAACTTTGGAGGCCAGAAGGCAGTGGGCCAATATTTGCAAAGTGCTAAAAGAAAAAGACTGTCAGCCAAGAATCCTATATCTAGCAAAACTGTCCTTCAAAAGTGAGGAAGAAATTAAGACATTCCCAGACAACAAAAGCTGAATCAGGAGTTTGTTACCAGTAGACCTACCCTTCAAGAAATGTTTGTGGGAGTCCTATAAGGGTGAAATGAAAGGACACAAGGCAGCAACACACAGTCTTATGAAGAGATAAAGATCTCACCAAAGGTAAACAGGTGGGCAGTTATAAAAGCTAGCAATATTGTAATAATAATTTGTAAGCATACTTTTTGTTTTCTACATGATTTAAGAGACTAACACATTTTTAAAGTTATTACTAATACTATTATATCTTTGGTTTATAACTCAACTTTTTGTTTTATACATGATTTAAGAGACTTATGCACTTAAATGAATCATCTCTGTTTTGGATCATGCAATGTATAAAGACGTAATCTTATGACATCAACAACCAAAAGAGGTGAGGACAGAGCTATAAATGAGCTAAAGTTTTTGTGTTATTGAAATTAAGCTGGTAAAAATTCAAATTAGAGTTTTATAACTTTAGAATGATAACTATAACCCCTACAGTAACCATGAACAAAATAGATATGTAATATACACAAAAGAAAATGCTTTATAGTGAATTAAAATATTTCACTATAAACAATGAACAAAACACAAAATAAGAGAATGTTACAGGAAATGAAGGATAAAGAAACTATAAAGGATTTAGAAAACAAATAGCAAGACAGAAGTCCCTCCTTATCAGTAATTACTTTAAACGTAAATGAAATAAACTTTCCAATCAAAAGACAGAGTTTGACAAAGTGGATAAACACACGTGATCCAACTATATGCTGCTTACAAGAGATTCACTTTAGATCCAAAGACACAAATAGATTGAAAGTGAAAGGATGGAAAAAAATATTATGTACAATCAGTAACCAAAAGAGAGAAGGGGTGGCTATACTAATGTTAGTCAAAATAGACTTTAAATCAAAAAAGATTACAAGAAACAAAGAGGGACATTATATATTAATAAAAGTGTCAATATAGCAAGAACATAGAACGATTATAAAAATGCACACACTTAATGAAAGACCTTCAAAATACATGAAGCAAAAATTGACAGAATTAAAGGAGAAATAGAAGGTTCTACAAAAATAGTTGGGGACCTTAATAACCTACTTTCAACATTGGATGGAGCAACCAGATAGAAGAAAAGTAAGGAAATAAAGGACTTGCAAACACAGTAAACCAAGTAAATGTAACAGACCTATACAAAGCACCCTACCCAACAACAACAACATACACGTTCTTCTCAAGTGTACATGGGACATTTTACAGGATAAGGCATATATAGGCTACAAATTAAGTCTTGATAGATTTAAAAGGATTGATATCATACAAAGTATCTTCTCCAATCACAACAGGATAAAGTTAGAAATCTACAACAGAAAAAACCCCACAAATTTCACAAAATTGTGGAAATTAAACAGCCAATGGATCAAAGAAAAAAATCACAGGGGAAATTAGAAAATACTAAAAGATGAATGAAAATGAAAATACAACATACCAAAACTTATGAAATTTAGAGAAAGTAGTGCTAAGGGGAAATTTATAGCTATAAAAGCTTACATTAGAAAAGAAAAGAAAGATTTTGAATTAACAGTATAATTTTAAAAGTTAGGGAACTAGATAAAGAAGAACAAACTAAACCAAAGGTAGCACAAGAAAGAAATAATAAAGATAACAGCAGAGATAAACAAAAAAGAGAATAGAAAAACAACAGAGAAAATCAACAACATCAAAAGGTTGGTCTTCACAGAGATCAACAAAAATGACAAAACTTTAGCTAACTAAGAAAAAAAAGAGAGAACAGATTACTAAAATCAGAGAAGAAAGTGGATACATTACTACCAATTCTACAGAAATAAAAAGGATTATAATAGAGTAATAGGCACAATTGTACACCAACAAATTGGATAACCTAATGAAGTGGACAAATTCTTAGAAACATAAAACCTACCAAGACTAAATTATGAAGAAATAGATAATCTGAATAGACTTATAACTAGTAACGAGACTAAATCAGTAATCAAAAATCATTCAACAAAGAAAATCTTGGGTCTGATGGCTTCACTGGCAACTTCTAACAAACATTTAAATAGGAGCTAATACTAATTGTTCTCAATCTTTTGCACAATATTGAAGAGGAGAGAACACTTCCTACCTCATTGTATGAGACCAGCCATTGACACCCTGACACCAAAGACAAAGACACTACAATGAAAGAAAACTACAGATCAATATCCCTTACGAACATTGACATAAAATTCCTTAGCAAAACACTAGCAAACTGAATGCAGCAGCATATGAAAAGGATTATACACCATGACCAAGTGGGATTTATTCCTAGAATGCAAACATGGTTCAGCATATGAAAATTGATCAGTATAAAACAGCACATTAACAAGATAAAGGAAAAAACCCACATGATCGTCTCAATTGATGTAGAAAAAGCATTTCACAAAATTCAACACTCTTCATGATAAAACCACTCAACAAACTAGAAATAGAAAGAAACTACCTCAATATAATAAAAGCCATTTATTAAAAAACCCCATTAAACTTCATACTCAATGGTGAAAGACTGAAATCTTTGAACTGAAAGACTGAAATCACGAACAAGACAAGGATGGCTGCTTTCAACACTTCTATTCACCAAATCCTGAAAGTTCTAGCCAAAGCATTTAGGCAGTAAAAAGAAATAAAAGGCATCGGAATTGGAAATAAAGAAATAAATTTATTTCTCTTCCCTGATGATACAGCTTATGTGTTGAAACTAAAGATTCCACAAAAAGAACTGTTAGAACTAATAAATGAATTCAGCAAAGTAGCAGGACACAAAATCAACACAAAAAATAAGTTGTATTTCTATACGCTTAACAATGAACAACCTGAAAGGAAATAACAAAAATAATTTTATTTCCAACAGCATTGAAAAGAATAAAATGCTTAGGGATTCTCTTAGCCATGGAGATAAAAGACTTTTACAATGAAAACTACCAAATATTGATGAAAGACATTCAAAAAGACATAAATGGAAATATATCCCACATTTAAGATCGGAAGACTCAATATTGTTAAGACGGCAATACGACCTAAAGTAATCTACAGATTCAGTGCAATCTCTGTCAAAATCCCAATGGCATTTTCTCTAGAAATAGAAAAGCTCATTCTAAAATTTGTATAGTCTCTCAAGAGATACCTAATAGCCAAAGCGATCTTGAAAATAGAAGACAAAACTGGAGGACTCACGTTTCTTAACTTCAAAACTTACTGCAAATTTACACTAATCAAAACAGTGTGGTGCTGGCATGAAGAAAGACATTTAGGCGAATGGAACAGAATAGAGAGCTCAGACATAAACTCTTACGTGACTGGTCAAATGATTTTTGACAGGGATTCCAAGACTGTTCCAAAGGGTAGTCTTTTCAACAAATAGTCCTGGGAAAACTGTGTATCCATGTGTTAAAGAATGAATATCATACGAAAAAATTAACTCAAAATGAATCAAGGACCTAAATATAAGAGCTAAAACTACAAAACTCTTAGAAGAAAATATAGGCAAAACCTTCACAATCTTGGATTTGGCACTTATTTCTTGGATATGACACCGAAGGCACAGGCAACAAAAGAAAAATGGACAAATTGGAATTCACATAAATTAAAAAATAATTTGTCTATCAAAAGGCAATATTAACAGAGTGAAAAGGAAACTCAAGTAATGGGAAAAAAATATTTGCAAAGCACGTATCTAATGTGAGATTAATATCCAGAATATATAGAGAAATCCTAAATTCAACAACAAAATAAATGAACAATCCAATTCAAAAATGGGCAATGGTCTTGAATAGATATTTCTCCAAAGAAGGAAAACAAAAGGCCAATAAGCAAAGGAAAAGATGCTCAATATCATTAGGGGAATGCTAATCAAGAATATGCGGAGATACCACTGCACACCCATTGGAATAGTTACTATTAAAAATTAACAGAAAATTACTAGTGTAGGTGAGGATGTGGAGAAATTGAAACACTTATACACTATTGGTGGGAATGTAAAATGTTTCCAGCTTTGCGGAAATCAGTATAGCATTTCTTAACAAATCAAAACTAGAATTGTCATATAATCTAGCATTTCGACTTCTGAGTACATACCCAAAAGTTTCGAATGCAGGGTTTCTAAGAGATATCTGTACACTGATGTTCGTAGAAATAGTACTCACAATAGCTAAAAGGTGGAAGCAATCCAAGTCTCCACCAATGGATGAATGAATAAGCAAAATTTGGTATATACATACAATGGAATCCTACGCGGCCTTAAAAGGGAAGGAAATTCTGACATATGATACAACATAAGTGAAACTTGAGGACATTATGCTAAGTGAAATAAGTCAATCACAAAAAGACAAATACTGTATGACTCCACTTAAGTGAAGCTCTTAGAGTAGTTAAAATCCTAAGACACAAAGCAGATTGGTGGCTGCCAAGGGTTTTGAGAAGTGGGAATGACGAGGATTGTTTAAAGAGTGTAGACTTTCGATTTTACAAGATAAAAAGTGTTATGGAGATGGCGGTGATGGTTGTGCAACATTGTGAATGTATTTAATACCAGGAAACTTCACGTTAAAAAATTATTAAGTTGCTGGGTTTTTTGTTCAGTGTATTTTACCAGCGTGATGATATGTCAATAAGATCTGGTCCAATGCTGAGCCCAATCTGTAGGGGTAGAGGTGAGCCAGCTGGTGCAGCTACTCTTTCACTTCTGAGTTGATATTCCAACAAGTGCCTATATGTTTCATTCAATCTCTAAGAGCCTTGCAAAGATGGCAGTTTTCTGAATATTTACAGCATATATATCCAACTTTTTGTCACAGATGGTCTTTACCTCAGAATTTAGATTATGTGCTACTTCCTGCTTGCCTGGCCCAAATGGCACCATGTCATCTGTGTGGCAAACTGGGAGCTCTGGAACTGGGAAGCAGCAAATATCTGGAAATTCAGTGAAAGAATGAATGTTTCCCGTGTAGTACTTCTAGTAAGGTTTCTGTATATGAAACCAAGAATTTTTTTTATTATAATAAACAAGTAATGATTTTGTAGGCAACAATTTATTTCTGTCCTAGGAACAATGTGATAAATTAGCCATTTCCAAAGTTTTATTCAGGTCAATCCATTTTAATTTCTGCTCCCTCCCTGCTAACCGCTTTGGTAGCATGCCTCCTGTCTCTGAAGGCCAGTGCTATATTGAGCATTCTCCCACTCCAGAAGGACAGGCACCAGGGCACTTCTCATGAAAGCTGAGATCCTCTCATCAACGTGTGAAGAGAATGTACCCTTGAACCTGGGTGGCAAGAATAGGGAGTTATGAATGGATCTTACAATATAAATCCATTCAACCATTTCTATAGTTCTAAGCCTTTGGATTCATTCCCCTACACTGTGCCAAGAAAATTCTGTACCCTCAACTGCATTCATGCAGGTTGTATTGTGCCCAAGGATCGTTCGAACAACAGAGTAAGAGTTAAATCTAATCCCACCTACTCAAACTATGTATCTCTTGTAATTGCACCCATATCAATAAATTCAACCTGATCAAATTATGTTATTTCTTCCTGATCTAGCACCTAAGGAATCAATTTCCACATATATTTCTCAGGTTTCTGTTAAAAATTGGATATTATGCAATTTCTTCAAATGGTAAGCTATATTGTATTTATATCCTTGGGGAATGTTAGATATTACACTAGTCATGAGTCTAGACTCCACAATCAGGTGAAAGTGAGTCTTCGAGAGACTCGGAATAACTAAGACAAGGTTAGCAGGTTTCTTCTGAAGGGAGGAAAAGCTGATTTTCCTGACAAGAGCTGTTCGTTGTTGTGGGGAGAGAAGAGAATCAAGATACTCAGACTGACTAAAATTTACTAAAAAGTTTTAATGACAAAACTGAAGATGCTAATCTTTCACAATCAATGCACCAAATCGCACTGTAAGTCAAAACAAACTTCCGGTCTGTATTTTGAATATATTTATCCTGTGACTAGAAAAGTTAAAAAATTCTTTTCAGGTCAAACATAGATGTTCTCTACTGCTTTGAGCATGCCTTAAACTGAGAGATGACAGGCTTGGATTTACTTGCCATTCTCTTTTCTGCAAACTCTTCAGTGCACTCAGAAGCAGCTCGCCTACAGCACAGTTCTTATTTGCACCATAATATTTTATTGCTTCTGCCACTTGGTCTACAAACTACATTCAATAGGCACTTTACTTCACCTAATGGTAGCAGATAATTTAAGTAACTATATCACCACTGCATCACATCGACTATCAGTATCCTTTTGTCCACTGGCAATGATGTCATCCCTGTTTTTACATATAAACACATCAGATAATAAATCCCAGAATTCTATCCTTATAATTGTTTCATGGAACCACTTAAGATAATACAATGCTCAATTTGTGTTTGGTTAGGACGACAGTAACCATTCTAGATATTTCAAGTGGAAAAAAGATTTAATACAGCAGAATAGTTTTTTCTTTTTATAAAACTAATGAAAAGTCTAGACACTTCAAGATTCAGGAAAACTGCTGATCGTTCTCAGATTTGCCGCTAACAGTTGGGGAGTCATGAGGTTGCAGGAACCACAGGAAACTTTTGGCAACAAACACATCCGGCTCCAGACATGAGGCAGAAGTTTTGCAAGAAAACCTCTGGAGGCTGCGGGAACAATTTTATGTCTGATAAAGCACATGTTTTTGCTCGTTGCTACTGGAGGAATTATAACATGGCTTCTGTCACCTTCCTCCTTCCATGTCTACATTAGTGTCTCTTATTTTCAGACTCCAAATCTGATCCTCTTGATAGAGATTATAGGAAAAATGTTCCTGGGCCTCCAGCTGTGGGAGCATAGAAAGGGGGAAAGTACTGTTGAGGACCCTCAGGCAATCTAGAATCAAATCGTAGTGTCTTTAATTTCTACTGGGTTGTAGTTATTTATAGGAGAGATTAAGACTTGCTTATGACAGATGTGTATGTCATCTTGAAAAACAGGGATCTTTCTCCAGCCTTACATTTCCAGGTAGTACTTATTTCCAAACTAAAGGAAAGAAAGATCAGATTTTGGGGGAAGATATCTTGAATTACAGAATAAAAATATACTGGAAAGTTAAGATACTGGAAGAGTACAGATTACTGAATAGACTATTGCAATATTCGGGGGAAAAGAGATGACGAAGGTTAAATTAAATGAAGTGATTACAAAGCATAAAAGAACGAATAAATAGAAGAGGCATTTTAACATAAAATTAACCTGAATTAGTGAGTAATTGAGTAAGGGGAGCTTTTGGTTTTCTTTCTTTTCCTGTATTATCTTCTGCTTTTCCAAACTTACCTCACATTTAATTGATTACTGTCTGGCCAAAATTTCTTCTTATTTCTCAAATATATTCCCTATATCTGTATCTATGGGCACTGTCAATGTACAATCTCTATCATCTCCCACCAGGATGACTGAGACAGGTCCTAAAAAACAAACATATTACCCCTGTGCACAAAACTCTTCAACAATTCCACATGATCTAAAGGAAAAATTCCAAACTCCTTAGTAGAATCAGATGCACATTTGGTGTATTTATCAGAAAAGCATCCTGTTCTCTTTTCCATTTTTTAGAGGAAACTTCTCCTCCTGAAGTCCACAAGATCCTGGTAAATGTCAATTGCTTTGTGGTCAGAGACGTTTGCTATGTAAGACAAACAGAGACAATCGTATTGCTGCCTTGCTTGGCCTCGGAGGCATATCCAGATATTGGCATGTGGCCCCGGTAGAGCCAATCAATGCTCCTACCTAAAATTTTTTTCACTGGACCTTCCGGGGAACACTCTCCTTTTCATGTGTTATAGAGATGGAATAAAGTGAATACCTGTGGCCTGCGTCTTGAGTATATGATAAAGCCATTTTGCATTTTGAGAAAATAAAACAAAGATACAAGAAACGATAGACAAGAAAGAAGAAAATTTTGTCTTTTGTTCAGGCCATACCCATGTCCTTGTGTTTTTCAAAGTTTGAATGAGAGCAAACATACTCTTTTTTTAAGCTTGTTTGAATTAAAATTCCATGCCACACTACAAAAAACAAAAACAACAAAAAAAAAAAAAAGGAAGAAAGAAAAAGAAAGCACTTGGTTAATACTTGAATGCAAAAGAAAATTAATGATCTGGACAGTTTTATGTTTTCCTGACTTTACGTATTTTGCCCCATTTTCTGGACTGTTCTCTCTGTTCCTTTTATCCTCTTATCTGGATTCTTTCTACATTTCTTTTGAGAAAGTGTGGAAGTCTCATCTCTCTTATCCTTCCCTGACCTTTCTTTCTAGGTAGATTTCCCATGCATATTTCTATCACAGCCCTTACCATAATATATTATAATTTATCCCCATTTTTATATGGATCTTCCATATTGCAAGGAGCCCTTTGAATGGAAGGACCATCTATTATTTATTTTTGTATCTTCTAGAAGAGTCTTTCATACAAAATCATTGTTTAATTCAAGCTTGTTGAAGAAATGAATGAATGAGTGATTGGAAGGAGGATACTTCATGTCCATGGAAAAATATTATTTTTATCTTTTTTCTGAGACAAAATTGTATTATTTTCATTTATAAGTGGATATATATTACATAGTTCTTATTGTAATTTCTCTACACATTAAATACTGACTCAAAAAAGAAATGAATTATCAGGAATATCTATGGCAGTGCATTAAGCCAGATAGCTTGACCACATTTTTTTTCACGTTTGCTTCAATTTTGTTTTGCATATTGGTATTTATAGAAAGAATCCTTTAAGTGACTGACAATAAGACATATTTAACAGTGTGAGGTCATAGCAAAATCAAAGACCAAAGCTAATTCATAGTGCTAATTGATAAGTTTCAATTTCATTCCATTTAGTTCAATTAAATGTTGGTCAGTTCACATCGCCTCAACAGTGTGTATTCAACATCTACTGTACGAAATACAGTTTGCTAGGTGCTGTAAGAGAAACAAATATAAGAAGCTATCTATAAACAAATACTAATTTTAGTGAAGCATAGAGGAACAGAGAGTGAGGTTTTTGAAGTGTACCTCAAAGTTCAGTTTTGAAACACTTGACTCTTCTAGGTTAACATTACATTAAATAGATCATTATTAAGCTCAACCAATAGCTGGTCATATCTTTATAGGCTTTGAAATTACGCCTTCAATACTGCAACGGAGCATTTTAACAGTTTTGGAGTTTATACATATAAACATAGTATTGCAATTAATCTACAGACAAATCCATTTTCTATCAGATTAATGACAAGGCAAATTGAGTAGTGATCTTTACACCAATGCGTACTCATTTTGTAGCTGCCTCCCACTGTTTTGGCAAGACTTTCAAATGTTTTCTTGTTCCGTCATCTTCCAGCAGGAAAGCCAACAGCTGTGGCCAAGGCAACAATTTTGGCAGTGGTAGTGCCCGGATGACAACCTCTGGAGTATCTCTCTCTCCAGCAGTAGCAGTGACATCTGGACCACTTTCTACACGTGAGAGCGTCTTGGCTTAATTCCACATATACAGCTGTGGAGCCATCTCTAGTGCTGTGTTCAAGCAGGGAAATGATATTGAGAGAGAAAGTTATTTCTAACAAAGACAAGAAGTCCTCTTATTATGAGACTATTCACATTGCATGTGTGTATGAATGCATAATTGGCATATGTATGTGTGCGTCATATGTAGGGTTAAGACCATAATTTGTTTAAAAAAGAGAGAGAAATACACTCCATGTCTTCAATGCATTATATTTAGATCTGTCTATATATTCAGGGATATATACATATATAAATATGAGTGTGTGTGTGTGTGTGTGTGTGTGTACATATATTACAAACACATACTATTTG